>NC_141144.1:25027688-25331260 GCF_053477565.2 Lygodium microphyllum | reverse complement strand
TTTGCTAGATTTCCTCAAATCTAACCTTTGAAGTGAGCTTTATGTGTGTCATACCATTTTTAGAAAACATTCATATTTACTTTCTAGACTAGTAAGTGCCTACATTTGGCATGACTTTAATGCTCCCTCATTGTGCACATGCAAACATACACACACACCCAGTCCTGTACACAACCAATCACATACATAATAAACATATACATACATAGATACATCTCCATCACTTCTTTAAGAATAGGTCCATAGGTAGTATTTGCTAGATTTCTAGTGACCTAACACTTTAAGTGAGCTTTGTGTGCTATATGTTGTGTGTATCATACCCTTTCTAAAAACCATATGTCTTTACTTTTTAGACTAGTAAGTGCCTACTTTTGAAGCACAAAAAATACCAACTATTTGTGGAACATATATCTTAGAAAAATATCCAATAATTTCATATCCCTTGCAATTTGCAAATAGAATGAGAAACTATCCGCTTCCCCAAAACTCTCAAATGTTTTATGCAGAAGATATAGGGAGAGGAAGATAAATACTAGAAAGCAATGTAGGGAGGGAGGAAGAGAGGGGAGTGGAGTGAGCAAGCAAGCTAGGGGAGGGAAGGTTGAAGGGGGGGGGGGGGGGTGGGAGGGGGGGAGGGAAGGGAGGGGATGAGGAGAACCTAGATGACACTCCCTTGAGAAATCTTTGAGGAGGAGGAGAAGAAGAAAGAGAACCAAATATTAAAGGAAAAGGTGAAGAACACAAAGAGAAGAAAGAAAAACTTTGGTCCCCAAGTGTTTAAAACACATTTTTGCCAACTTATATATATATATATATATGTATATACATACACACACACACGCACGCACGCGCGCACACACGCACACATGCACACACGCACACACGCACGCACACACGCACACACGCACACACGCACACACGCACACACGCACACACGCACACACGCACACACGCACACACACACACACACACACACACACACACACACACACACACACACACACACACACACACACACACACACACACACACACACACACACACACACACACACACACACACACACACACACACACACACACACACACACACACACACACACACACACACACACACACACACACACACACACACACACACACACACACACACACACACACAAGGAGTAGATTTAATTTTTTCATGTCACCTATATGGATGACTAGGATAATATTTAGAGATCATCCTTCTTGTACTTATAGTATTTCATGAAAAGACTCTAAAGTTTTATTCTTTCATGTGTGAACCTAATGAAGGGGGACGCCTCTCACATGTATTGGATTGGCATATCATGTACAGATGGGCGAGGAGAAATCAATGAGCTTGGAATAGAATATTACAACCACCTTATAGATGGCCTCCTTGAGAAAGGTACCTTACTTTCCCATTTTCTTGATTGATTAGCATGTTATGTTATGGAAAACTCTCTGCCATAGTTTTTGATGTTTAGCTTTTGTCTAATTGACTATATAATGTAGTCTAATGAAGTCCATGATCAGGTATTGTACCTTTTGTAACTTTACACCATTGGGATGTTCCACAAAAGCTTGAGGATGAGTATGATGGTTGGCTTAGTCCTTATATTGTGTAAGATAACTACTTTTCCAAAGTTGCCACCTTCTTAACCATTTAGGAGTTGCATTTAGTAAAGTAGAAAATATTATAGCATCTAGCCTTTGATGACCTACCATCTAGGATGCAAATCACTAATATGTCATACATTACAAATTGCAATTAATGGATTGGCAGAGTAAAAGGTGTGTCTTACATTTTCTTCTTGTATTCTATAGGCAAGATTATGCCAACTATGTTGATACATGTTTTAAACACTTTGGAGATCGTGTCAAATATTGGATAACGTTCAATGATCCCACTACCTTCATCCTATTTGGCTATAACATGGGGGTGTTTCCACCTAGAAGATGCTCTAAGTGGGTGCGGACTTGCACAAAAGGAAACTCTATGATAGAACCATATGTTGTTGCACACAACATTTTATGTTCACATGCAGCTGCGGTTGAGATTTATCGATCCAAGTATAAGGTCTTACACTTGAATCAATCCAATTTAAAAATATAATTCTTGAATGGAATACAACCATTATTTTATAGAGGTCGCAAAAATATTGGATACACACAATTCCCATGTAGTGGGAAAAGATAGTGAATATGCACAAGGAGGTAGTGCAATGAGTTGATATACTAAAAATTAGTGCTTTTGTGATTGTAGAGTTATCAAAAAGGAAATATTTCTATAACCCTGTATTCCCCTTGGTACATTCCGGTGACAAATTCTACAAAAGATCAAAAAGCTGTGCCAAGATTGTTAGACTTTACGATTGGGTGGTAAGTTTTGGCTTTCCAAATCTAATAGTTATATCTTGCACATATCTAGATATGGAAAATTAATAGAGAATTATTGTTTCTTTTAATTCTTAGGTTCTTAAATCCCCTTTTGTATGGGGATTACCCTAAGGTAATGAAAAATCTTGTGGGTGATCGACTACCCAAATTTACGAAAGAAGAAAAGGAAAAGCTTCATCAATCAATTGATTTTCTTGGCATAAACTATTACACGACAAACTATGTAGGTGCCATCTCAACTTTGCAAAACCCTCAACACACGAGCTTCTATCAAGATTCTATGACTGCTTCAATAGGTACACAATGATCCTTTTCTTTTTCTCTCAATCTTATCAAAGAAAAATTCATGGAATATAGAAATGCAATTATATTACTCATCAAAATCTTCCCAAAATTAACATTTCACTAACATATATATCTCTAGGTTTCACTCATAAATATGCAAGTCTCTCACAAGGATTCAATAGAAGGGATTTCTAAAATCCTTTTTTTTGGATATTGATTAAACACAAAAGGGCATCTTTTAATGGGGATATTCACAAATTGAATAGGAAAAGGGTTTGTTTTATGTGTGATAAATTCACATATAAGGGGCTTTCAAATTAGGTGATGAATGCATGTGATAGTAAGGATTTACATATATTGAACCCCTTGATATCTCTATAGACAGTATTAGTCCACTATGTCAAGAATCAAAGTTATGGTACAAATGTGTTACTACTTGGGCACTAAATTATTGCCAACTTTGCTAACATCTATTGTAAGGAGAATGCTAATAGGTATTATAATGGTTGAAGTTCTGGCTAGATCATTTCATGCTTAATATTGCTTTGGATAAATTAGGGATATTGAAATTTCTTGAAAATGGTTTTCTCATGTTGAGAATTTGCAAATTTTTAATTCATTTTGTATATTTTTAAAAATGTCATGTATGAATATGTATTAGTCATCATACATTATCGCTAAGGAAAAAGCCATGCAACCAAAAAGTCATGAAACAAAAAGACATATATCTAGGATCACCTACATAGCTCTCCTAAACATCTTAGTAGTTGCTCTATAAGTGTTTCCCTTAACGTGTTTCGTCTTCGGCTAAATCCACACTTCTTGGGAGCATTGCCATAATAAGAAGACCAAAACCACTTGCCAAAGAGTATTTAATTCTAACATTCCAAATATCGCACACAAAAAGAATTCCCATAGGATATACCAAACATTTATCTCCTCCTCATTGAGCCCTCCATGAGCCCCTAATAGATTTAACATGTCTAAAAGAAAAATCTATGTGACCAACTAGTTGACTACATGATCTTGAGTAGCTTAGGCATTGTAGGTCTAACCTCAAGGCAAGCCCAAAATAGATGCATCATCTTCTTCCTTGCAATTGAAAAGAGGACACATTGGAGAGACATGATTGCTCCATCTTAATAGGAATCTTATTCATCAATAGCCTCCACAAAAAGGTATGGAGCCTAGGGGAGGGAGTGGCATGCCAAATCTTCACAACTCTTCTTTTCTAGATCATATTAGAATCTAATGGAAAATGTTTCTTCTCGTATAGAGAGGTTTTCATAATCCAAATCTCCTTCCACAAAAGCATCCCTTGGTTAAAGTTTGACAAGTGACTTGTCTGTATGGTTAATTAACCTAGTGGGAAAGAGGCTCCAAAGAGGATTCTCTTGATGATAAACATATAAAGTGTGCCACTCTTCTTTAAGGTGTCCAAGACATATTGACATCTATAGTTCTCATCTTTCAAAAGAATTGCTAGATGAATTTAATCTTTACCAACCTTTCTCTTACATCCTAGAAGAAGGATGTGCGCATGTGGTGTTATGTGTAGGATGCCTCCTCCCTTTCTTTCCT
Organism: Lygodium microphyllum; assembly: GCF_053477565.2. Classification (NCBI taxonomy): domain Eukaryota; kingdom Viridiplantae; phylum Streptophyta; class Polypodiopsida; order Schizaeales; family Lygodiaceae; genus Lygodium; species Lygodium microphyllum. Next base: position 25,326,992 of record NC_141144.1, on the reverse strand, counting down.
AACAACTTATAATTTTGTGTATGTTTTTCCTCTCTTGTTTTATGGTGATTTCAAAGGTCTCAGCAAAATCCCATCACAAGGTAAAATTCAAAGCAATGGGTAGTCCTCATGTGCACCCACTTGTGCCCTTATTTTTATTCTCATTGGTTAGCAACTTTGCTAGTTTAGGGATATGCAACAAAGACATTGTGTACTTCCAAGATTGTCTTATTAATATTGAAAAAATGTGATTTTTAAATGCAAGTGTAAAAGTTAAGAAAAGGGTATGATCCAGATATGATCCATAGAATATTCATATGGGACATCATACTAAATGCTTGAATTTATTTGGGTTAAAAAATGCTACTAGTCTAGGTACTATTGGCACAAACATTGCAACAGATTAGTTCTCTTTCATTTCTAAACACACTTTCTCTCCATTAGCCACATGCACTTTTTAGTCAATGTCCATGCTATAAGATCCAAAGGTACTTACAAAGTTCCAAAATTCTCTACTACTAGTTTCAACATATCCCTTTAGCAATTAAAGAGTACAATAAATTTCAATGCCCATGCCAAAGAGCATACTAAAGGGATATATCATAGCTTAATTTCACCCATTTAGGAAAGGCAATATTGAGGAACTTTATGGAACATATTATTTATTATCCTTGTTTTTATTTGACATAGTCATGGATTCTTATCTATTTATGAACTTAGAACAAAGAGTTCTCCACATGATGAGAATTACATAATTATTATTGATTGAATTGGCATTGTCCATGGTTGCAACTTGTAAAGTTTTATAGATTATTCGATTCTTCTCTCCCATCATGTAGCAGCTTAACAACCTTGGCTTTTTAGTACAAAAACATGGCTTGTAGTTGAAATGTAAAAGACTTTGACAAACTGGTTGGATGTCATTAAGCTTAATATCCAAGTCAGATTCTTCCATCTTGCCTTAGAGAAAAGATTTACTTAGTTCAAGATTTGACCATTGTACTTAGTAATTTTTAGAGATCATACTTCACCGAATATTGTAGGATTGAGATGACCACTTTGACTAAACTTTCCTTCTAGAAACAATTATAAAAAATCAAATTGCATTAGCAAATAGGAGGAAAGTTGTAAGAGTCAAGTTTTAGGCATATATAATTGACTAGACAAATCCTAGTTATGATCCCATCTTCCTCTCATGATAACTAACCTTACTATCTAGTTTATAACATTGTGACATCATGTTTATGAAGATTCCAACTCATATAGCAATAGTTTGGCATTTTAGGAACTTCCAAATGTGGATTCAAGAGTAGGGACACTTTGTTCCATGACATTCTGAATGTGATTTGAAGCATGTAATGATATTGTGAGTTTTTCTTATTACATTGCCTTTATTTGTTCCATAGTGATACCTAAAGGCAAATAATGAAAGGTAAGATAGAATAAAATTGTTGAACACATTGGAATCTCTAAATGTACATTTCTTTTATGCTCAAAATAATGCTTGCATTAGTATTATAAAAGCTATATTCTCTTACCAAGCATTATATGATTCTATGGATGACATTATCACAAGGCCTAATATAACCTCTTCTGAGGCCCAATCTTTTCTTTGACTAAATTATTGTAGAACCTCAATTATCTCATCAATCACATATCAAGGAGTTAGATTTTTTGTAGTGAAATATGGAATCAAACATATACTGCAGTAGATTCATTGGCACTATTTTAGAAATCCCCTTATCCACAAAGCTTAGTGGTGTCATTATGATGAAGAAAAATTTCCTTAAAAGTGCCTCTACCATTATATACTCTATTTGAGAAGGATAATTCATTCACAATTCAATGATACATTGTTTAGCTTAACAATTATGCAAAAACATTTAGCACACCAATTCAATTTTCAAAATTTATTTTTACTATATACTCTATATCATTCGCAAAACATGGGTAGATGGAAGAATACAAAACCTTGTATTCACTAATCTAAAGTATTACAAGACTAGTCCTTCTTAATGTAATATTATTAAAAGAGCACAAGTCAATCTCTTTTACATTCCAAGTCAAAGTATGTAACAACAACGTTGGCAAACATATGATATCATTGGTTGTTGTTTGAGACACACACACATGCATGTGCGTGAGTGAGTGAGTGAGTGAGTGTGTGTGAAAACATCTTTTTTTTTTACATTGATAATCATCATGATCTTTTCCTTATTTAGTAACTCAAATCAAATTTTTACTTTAAAATTTTGATATATGGGTATGGAAAATACTATGAGAACTTATGTCTCACAAAAAATTGACAATGGATAACCAATCAATTTATGAGAGTTAAGGAAAATAAAAAATGGGGTGTCATTTGAGATGCAAAAATAGTTTGCATTATTCATAGTTGAAACAATATCAAGACAATTATCAAACCTTGTCCACTCTTTAACAATTTGATCTCAATGTGAATGGATTTCTTCTATTCCTAAAATGATGAAAAATCCAAAATGTTGAATGAAATACATTTTTCCATAATGCCAATTTTCCTTGTTTCATGCTTAAATTTTTCATTTTATTTTTCTTGCAGGTGAAATTAATGGGATTCCCATAAGGCCACAGGTTTGTATCTACTATTTTCTAAAATACAATAAATTTCTACACATACAAACCCCCTTGCACACACGCACACATGCATGCACAATGCATTAGAAATTATCCAAGTAAATCTATAAATCCTTTTTTTAAAAAAGAATACACCCACGATGCAAAATCAAAAGACTTTCATATGTAACTATCCTCTATATTTCCATATTGATGATAGACATATTTTACTATGTGATACATTTCCTTCAATGTTTACATATAACTATTTGCTTGTAATAAACCCTTGTTATAGATGAATGCAATGATGGATATTTTTTGCATTTACGTAAAGTTAGGATACATGAGAGGTTTATTAAAAAATGACAATTGTTAATTGATGAGAAGCAACATCTTGCTCATGTAATAGGTGGCACCAAATGGATTGTACATATATCCTCGTGGCATATATGATCTGTTGACATTTATCAAAACAAGATACTCAATGCTTCTACCCATATACATTACAGAGAATGGTAACTACAACAAATATGATAGCTAGTATTTGATTGATAACATTCCATTACGACTGTGTAGATATTATTTACATAAACATATTTTGTGTTTTCTTAGGTCTTCATGAAGGAGCAAAGAATGTGGCACTTTCTTTGAATGAAGCATTGCAAGACACTCTACAAATTGATTTTTATGAAGACCACCTCTCCAACTTGTCATTAGCAATCAAGTAAGACTTCATACTTTAATCGTACACCTCATGAACCATTTTTTATTGTTATCTCTTCAAAAGGTTCAAATATGATCATGAAACCTTTATTAACACAACCTCAAGGTGAAATGATGTCTTGTTGTTATTTGTGAATTTTTAGGGAAGGCATTAATGTGCAAGGGTTCTTTGCTTGGCCTCTTCTTGAAAACTTTGAGCAAAAATGGGGATTGACAATGAATTTGGGCACATACTTTGTAGATCTCAATAGATTGGAGATGTACCCTAAATTCTCTATATTATGGTTCAAAGAGCTTCTCCAAAATAAAGACATTCAAATCAATTGACATTGTTGATCTTTGGACATTGGATCCATATCTAAATCTTTATAGCATGGTGTAGTAGTATCACCTTTATGGCACCCTACTTTGTACTCTAATGGTGGTGTAATGAGGCAAGTTACCTTACTATATCAACACTCAAATCTTTCTCTAGAAAACAAATCTCATGATGGGATGGCCATTCATTCTTCCAAGTGGCCTTGTATTCTTTTTGTCATAGGTCTTGGCTTTGCCACACTAGTTGTTACTACATCAACATCTTGATCTCACACTAATTGTGTAGCTATAATAAAGATCTTTTGTTGTACAAGCATTTGATGGGTAACATAATTTCTTCTATCTTCTCTCTCTCTCTCTCTCTCATCCCTATCTTCTCATTCTTGTACTTGTTCTAGCATTCTAGTTTTTGTTGACATAATAGTTTGCTCTTTTCAATGTGTATTCCTTAATCTCACCATTGCACACACACACACACACACACACACACATCTCTCTCTCTCTCTCTCTCTCTCTCTCTCTCTCTCTCTCTCTCTCTCTCTCTTTTCTATATTTATCTATTTCTTTGTTGAGATGGCAAGCTCAAAACATGTAGACATTGATGATGGACTGCTTGGTTAGATGGTTTTGCATGTTTATACTTATCATATCGATGGCCAATATGATCCTAACATGGTCATTGAATGATCACTTATTATATTTGGCTTTTTGCACCTACCTAAAATTGGCATAATTATAACACTAGTCAATTAGTGTAGTTTGTTATGCACATTATTTGATTTAGTAGGCCACTTTCCTTTATGTTGTATCTTATCTATACTTTGTGTACAGTATATTGTGTGTGAAAGAAGAAGAAGAAACTAGCAAGAAAAAATTTTGGCCTCCATCTCTCTTCTTGTGTTCTTGAGTGAGCTATCTCTTATGTGTACTATGTGTGTTTGGCGCAACAACTCAAGCAAGTCCCCCCACTACACAATTTGTGTCATTTTTCCACCAATGCATATATCACTCTGTGCTTTACTTTCCACACTCACATTAGTATACCTGAATCTTGGAATAGCAAAGCTATCCACAAAGATTAATCTTTTGTATATATAATCTTATCAGGATAAGAGAAGGGGATGAGTAGAAAGTTTTTCACACTATTTATGGCCACTTTGATTATGTCATCATGCCATTTGGTCTCGTAGATATTCAAGAAGTCTTGCAACATGTAATGAATGATATATTCTGCAAGTATCTATATGACTTTGTGGTAATATATTTAGATGACATTCTAAAGTTTTATGAGAATGAAGAGGAGCACAATAATCATATACATATAGTTCTTGATAAGCTATAAGAGAAGGGCTCATATACTAAATTAGAAAAGTGTTCTTCTCACAAAGAGGAGGTATAATTCCTTGGATATATTATTTCTCAAAATGAAGTTTCTATGGATAGAAACAAGGTGAAGACTATCTTGAATGGGAAACACCAATATCTATTTGAGATGTGTAATGCTTCGTGGATTTGTAACCTTTCATTGAATGTTCATTTAAGATTATTTTGATATCATTGCACCCTCATGGGGTTAATTAGAATAATAAATTAATGTCGAGAACCTTGAATCATAAATAAGTTTCTAGACACTTAAGCAAGCCTTCATTAGATCCCCCCAAATTGATATACACGGATCCATCCAAGACTTTCTCTTTGGAGACTGATGCATTAGATTTTGCTCTTGGTGCTATTTTTTTCTAGACCACTACAATATATGAAGGGTATACTGATGAAATAAAAGACAAAAATACATGATAATTTATTTCAAAATACCATAACCTATAGTGGAAATCAATCCCAGTATGAGGTACAATCTCCTTACATCAAAATCAATGGTGGCATGGATATCAAAGAGTTCATCAGTAAGAAATCCTCTTTCTAGCATTACTTCCAATGTGTGTAGAAAAATTTACCAATGTATGCATGGAAAGATGAAATTGCAAGAATCTATTCCCTTATCAGATCCATATTGTTCATTTCTAGTATCCTATCAAACATAGATTGTTGTTGAAGCCTATATAAACCCCTAAGCACTAATGACTCTGACATAATACTTGAATTCATAGCACAAGAAAGATATATTAAAGTACTTGACAATATAACGATGCCCTCATGATATAACAATACCTTAAAATATAAATCCCAACTAATACAACTAGACAAAGGAATCATAAGAAGGTTTTTCCATAGTATATAGTAATCACCTACCTCTCCTCCATGTGAATGTAGCTCCAAAAGCGGCTTACTTCCATAGCATCCCACGTTCACTTTCTTTAGCGAGGTTAATAAATGACTGGTAAAGCTATGCTTGAAAATACAGACAATAAAGGATTGAATCTTAGACAAAATAGATAGATTATTGAAATTATAAAGGATAGAAATTAGGGTACATAGGAAACATGTATAAAAGATGGAAGTACTAAAAGAGGGAAAATAGGGTACATAAGGTGTAGGTATAAAGGGTGGAAGTACTAATTATTGTGTACCTAGTTTTGATATAGGACAAGTCTTTTCTTGCTTTATCTCTCTCTTCAAGATTTCATGGCTATCTTCTTCTTTCCTTTTCTCTTTCTCTCTCTTCTTCAAGTGTTTCTCATACCTCTTCCTTCTTTCTCTCACCTTCAGTAGTCTCTCTCTCTTCTATCTTTCTCTCTCCTAGTTCATTTCATGAAAGTGGTATCAGAGCATGGTTCTTTGATCCTAGTTTGGTTACATTTTAGCTAAATCTTTCTATTTCTTGAGTAAGATCATCTATGATAGCCAAGTATAGGTGGTACAATCTTTATAGGGAACAATGCATTAACCAATGGACTTTCAAAACAAGAAGATAGTCTACATTAATGGAGTCTTGGATAAGTTAGAGGAAAATCACCTAAAGGCAACAAGTTCTAGTCAAAGTTCTACCATTTTTATAGGTGCCTTGAGAAAAAGTAGGATTATAGATTTTAGAAAAGGCTAAGTTCTTATTGCTTTTCACAAAAGAGATTTTTTCTCTTGTTCTTAAAATTCTTGGTTAAGCTTCCATAGGGGATTATTTGCTTCTCCCTTCCTTGTAGGACTTCTTTATCTCCAATGCCTTATCTTACTCTTTGTTCACATGATTTGGATGGACTAGAGAACCATTGTACTTGGCATTTGTTCCATGTTGTCATACCGCTACTATGCAGACATAGTGTGAAAAACCTTGGAGTGCATCATCATCTAGCTTTCTATTGATCTAGAGAGTCAAAACATATTAATTTAGAGAGCCATTAGTGTTAGTTTCCATCATATGGATGGTTCAAAAATCTGGGAATTTTGAACCATTTTAGCCTATTTTTGATATTTCGCTATTATTTATTGTAAGTATCCTCAAAAGGTATAATAAACTTTTGGAATAGGGTGGCACAAAAAGCAAGTGGCTGTTCAACCAGTTTAGGAAAATCTCATAAAAAAAGAAGGGCTTGCAAATTTGTTGAGCCTGATGGTAGTTTTAGGTAGCAAACAACACTCTAGAGACTGTGAAGAAAAAGAAGGAGCAATCTATGAGAATTCTGACTAGGTATCCAGGGGTTTTACTCCCCTTTCAGAGCCAATAGAAATATTAGATTTTCCATCTAAGTAGCATATGAGAAGCTAGTATTTGGTGCACATTTTTGGGTATAATAGGGAGCTCTAGGAGATCTAATGCTTGGAGATTACTTCTGAGTAGTAGTAGACATTGTCTAGATAATCCAAGAACCATTTGTCTTGGAGTTGGCCATCAAACAATAAGCTTATGAATACTATAATAACTAGGAATACACATGGGTGGCTGAAGTGTGTTTGGAGTCCCATACAAGGCTTTTGTTTCCCTTCTCAGGTTCTATCAGGTCTCGCAGATCTTGAGCTGCTTCAAGAGAAGCTTAATGATTTGTTAGAAGATCAAACTATAAAGATAGGGCTTAAAACACAGTGGAGGCATGTTAAGGATGTTGGTACCAACTAGTGAAAAAGCATAAAAGAAGAGAAAGATTGCATGCATCTAGCTTGCTCACTATTACGGGCAAAACAATTGATGTATCCAATAAGACATCTCTTTCTGTGGCTAACCTTATGGCTACACTTGCTGTTCCCAATGGTAGAGAAGATCTATTAGATAAATTGGTTAAAGGCATGTGGGATCTTCAATTGAAGGTTGAAAAATTGTATGAGAGAGGACAAGAGAAAAAGGGATGGGTAGCAATCCCTAAACTAGGGAAAAGATGTATGTGGTGTGATAGTTTGCAGCATGAAAGGAAGGATTGTGCTACTTATCAGGAGGCCTTGGCATGAAAGCTCATCTTTTGGAAAGATGGAAAAATCCATGCACAAGAAATGGAATTCCCTCTTGCTTTGAATTTTGGAAATGGAGGTATGAAAAAGTTGTCGAAAGACTTAACTTTCTGAAATGCTTATGAGGTTATACATGCTGCTACTTTTGGTCTATAATTGGATAGAATGTTTGGCCAAGTGATGTCTGAAAGCTGTAATATGGACACATGCTTTACATGTAGCTAAAAAGAGTAAAGCTACTTATAGCAAAATGTCTCATACAAGAGGGCAAGACATTCATGACATGATTGGCTAGGAATCAATAGTAGATAAATATTTAGTGTATGCATATTTAGAAAAAGTGCAGAACACGGATGTACTTGTGGAAGAGAAATAGAAGAGAGATGAGGTAATGCGAGGATATCTAAAAGAGCAATAAGAAGTGTGGATTAGCCTATAGCTACAAATCATCCACCTCCCAATCATATTATAGAAGAGGTTGGGCAGGAGTAGAAACATGATAGCAAACAAGAGGGTAAAAAGAAGGGCTAGCAGGTGGGATATAAGTTGCAGTCTAATATTGAGACAACCATAGATCTCACGAAGCTTCTTGAAGAATGGATTTTAAGCAATTGGGTGGAATTCACATTGGGAGAGATACTTGGCATCACCAAGTGAGAATATCATGATGAAATCATTGACATAATTAAGAGGAAGCGTTAGTTTCCTGGTGATGCCACTAGTGCATTGCTGCAATTTGAAGAGAAATTTGGTTTTTTGGGCATTCAGGCTGAGTATGAGCATGATGTAAGTGTTGGTCTATCAATGGAGGATGTTGCTAATCAGTGGGCAACATGTGGAAAAGAGAAGAAAGTGTCTAAAAATACATTGGCTTGTAGCAATATGGATAGTGGAGTAAGGTAGATGCGACAATATGGGGAAGAGACTCTATGATCTGATCTTCCTCATAGTCATTACACAAGAAATCACTAGGCAAGGGCTACCATTGAGATGGTAGTGAAAATAGGGGAGCGTGAATCTCCTTGTGTTTCTTTGCTTGACCATGGGCCCGAGATTAATGTCATTGAGTGTGGATTGTATGAGAATAGAGCATGGCTTGTGGACATTGATCATGGTTGGCATGTAAGGGATGCAAATAATTCTTTGGGGGAGATATATGTTGCATGTCCTAATGTAAAAAGTGATGATTGGTGATGTACACAAAGAGCAACACTTCTTTATGTAAGAGTTTCTCATATACAATGACTTTGAGATAGCCTTATATTACAAGAGTGCGTATGGAAGCAAAGATACTTGATGATGGTTCTGCTTATGCAATAGTTAAAAGCAAGGATGGGAGGAAAGCAATCCAAATTTTTACTAGTTGTGTTAATCATCCTAGGAATTTGGATACACTTCAAGAGTCTCCTTCGCCTTCAAAGTCTAACTAGTTGTATCATATTAAAATGACAATAATCAATTGCTACATTCATGAAAGAGTTTTTAAAGAAACTTTTAATTGAGTCTAAATTTCCAAATTTCTTCATCTTTTATTCATGTATCACAAGTCCAGGGCAACTATGATCCACAACCACCATTCTTGCAAGGCTAAGATCTATACATGCATCCATCCATTAAAAAACATTAGGTCCTAGCTATATTTCTAGGACTATAGGTGTTACCACCCTTAACCAATTTCATCAATGTTGACAATAATACTAACTACAGACACTAACTAACCTTAGACCCAAATCAATTTCAAAATAACACAAAGACTATACTTTACTTACAATTATTGTTTTTAAGCCTTTAAAGGTATTCTCAAGGATCAAAATACATTTATTCAAAATGTCATTAGGTAGTCAGCTAGAATATCTAGTTTTGACCCTTCAAGTCAATTTTAATCTATTCATAATATCAGGTAAAAAATTTATTATAAATCAAATTTATGCTCTAATAAAGCCAAAAATTTCTAGAATGAGAGTGGTAAACTAGAAGCTCCTAATAATCAAAAAGTATATTTCCCATAGTGGATTCATTAGCCTACACATCTAGTTATTTTACCCAATATACGTATATTATTCTACATTATTGTAGTCTCTTAGGGTGAAAAAATTAGGTGTACTTTGCAAAGGTATGGTAGCTTACAAATATAACTTTTAAGCAAGAATTTATAAGAGCAATGATTTATGTCTAGCAAAGGAATAATCAAATTGCTCTTGTGCTTTCATTAAGAGAGTTTTGAGGTCTTGAAAATGCCTTGTAAGCGATCTTAGAGAGAGATTTTTTAAAGAAAATATTTTTTTAAATTTTTGAAAACTTTTATATTTTGATAAGTAAATATATAAAAAATCATCAATAAGTCATTGTCATGATATTCTCGTGATCACATCAAACCTAGAAATCTAGGCCACTATAAAGGCAACAAAGGTTATGATAATGAAGATCTTAGTCATACTCATTAAAATTAAAAATAATATTGAATTTGAGTTTTATTTGATGTTTGATTATCTCCCTCCATTCTCACTCTCTTCTTTCTTTCCTCTCCTTACTAGTTTTTTCTTCATTTTCCTTGGTGTTTCTAACTGACATAGTTTTTCAATCTAATCTTCTAATCACATCCTTAGCTATGGATCAGTCATCACTACAAGGATATGAGGGTATAGAGACGGCGATTTGCGACGTGAAATAGTGGCATCACTATTTGTGTCGCTATTATGCGATGCTAATAGTGACACAAATAGCGATGGTACTCAAACGAAAAAAATGAGGGCCGAAACCCTGAGCGCGTTATTTTGCGTACATTCACAAAAGAGAGAGCGAACATCTTGCATTTGAGAGGGAGAGAAAGAGGGAGAAAGAAGGCTTCTCACCGCCGCTGCCGCCATTCGCAAAGAAGAGGAGGAGGTGTATGGAGGACAAAGAGGAGTCGCCGTCGCGAAGAGGAGCCGCCAAACCCTTCTTCGAGCCTTTACGGTGAGTGCATTGTCCATTCTTGCTTTGCTTTTGTGTTTTCTCTCTCTCTTTTACTCGTTTTTGATATAATTCGTGTGTATTGAGAGAGGGAGAGGAAATGAGAGAGGGAGAGGGAGAGGGAGAGGGAGGAAATGGGAGAGGGAGGGAGAGGAAATGAGAGAGGGAGAGGGAGAGGGAGAGGGGGAGGGAGAGGGAGAGAGGGAAACATTAAATACAATAGAGAAAGAGAGGGAGAGGGAGAGGGAGAGGGAAACATTAAACATAATAGGGAAAGAGAGAAAGAGAGGGAGAGGGAGAGGGAGGAAGAGGAAATGAGAGAGGGAGAGAAAGAGGGAGGGAAAGGAAGAGAGAAAAAACATTAAACATAATAGGGAAAGGGAGAAAGAGAGGGAGAGGAAATGAGAGAGGGAGAGGAAGGGAAAAACATTAAACATAATAGGGAAAGAGAGAAAGAGAGGGAGAGGGAGAGGGAGGGAGAGGAAATGAGAGAGGGAGAGGAAGAGAGAAAAGGAAATGAGAGAGGGAGAGGAAAGAGAGAAAGAGAGGGACAGGGTGAGGGAGGGAGAAGAAATGAGAGAGGGAGAGTAGAGAGAAAACGAAATGAGAGAGGGATAGGAGAGAGAAAAAAGAGAGAAAAAACATTAAACATAATAGGGAAAGAGAGAAAGAGAGGGAGAGGAAATGAGAAAGGAAGAGGAAGAGAGAAAAGAAAATGAGAGAGGGAGAGGAGAGAGAAAAAACATTAAACCTAATAGGGAAAGAGAGAAAGAGAGGGAGAGGGTGAGGGAGGGAGAGGAAATGAGAGAGGGAGAGGAAGAGAGAAAAGGAAATGAGAGAGGAAGAGGAGAGAGAAAAAACATTAAACATAATAGGAAAAGTGAGAAAGAGAGGGAGAGGGTGAGGGAGGGAGAGAAAGAGAAAAGGAAATGAGAGAGGGAGAGGAGAGAGAAAAAAATGAGAGAGGGAGAGGAGAGAGAAAAAGAGAGAAAAACATTAAACCTAATACGGAAAGAGAGAAAGAGAGGGTGAGGGTGAGGGAGGGAGAGGAAATGAGAGAGGGAGAAGAAGAGAGAAAAGGAAATTGTTGTTGTTTGTAGTAGTAGTAGTAGTAATAATAGTTTTTTTTTCCTTTTCTTGTTTATGGTTGTTTAGTTTTCTTGTTTTTTGTAGTAGTAGTAGTAGTAGTAGTTTTTTCTTCTTTTCTTGTTTATTGTAGTAGTAGTAGTAGTTTTTTTCCTTTTTTTGTTTATTATAGTGGTAGTGGTAGTGGTAGTCATGGTTGTGGTCGTGGTCGTTGTTTTTTATTCTTTTCTTGTTTATTATAGTGGTAGTGGTAGTGGTAGTGGTAGTCGTGGTCGTGGTCATGGTCGTGATCGTTAAAGAAAATGAGAGAGGGGGAGGATGGATGGAGTGCCTGAGCCAACCCACCACTTGGAAGGTACTTCCCAATCTATACCGTCAATACCAGAGGAGACATGTAGCCTTCTAGACATACCTACAATCTTGGAGCGTGAGATGGAGGCAATGATCGATGCATTGATTCCCATGGATGTCGAGACTTCTGATCCGCTTAGAGAGGAAGCATCCATACCATTATATGATGGGTGCCGAGTATCTCGCCTGAAGATACTGCTTGCACTCCTAAGTGTGCAAGCAAAATATAGGTGGAGTGATGCGAGTGTGACCGAGTTGTTCAGGTACCTTGTACATACACTGAGTTGATTTCCTTTCAGCACTATCATTAAAAATATTTGTGCTTTTTCAAGGTGTTTTATGATTTTTTTCATGTTACTGAAATATCATATATTACCACCTACAAATACCATGCCCGAGTCTCGTGATGATGCGCGACATGTTTTACAAAAGCTTGGCATGGATTACAACAGCATCCATGCATGCATCAATGATTGCATACTGTTTCGAGGAGAATACGAGACTATGGAGACATGTCCAAAGTGTGGTGCTCATAGGTATTGACATGACTTGTAAGGGCAAACCATTCCTCAAAAAGTTCTTAGACACTTTTCGCTTATCCCTTGCATAAACCACATGTTTCTATGTCCGGCATGGCGAGCTTAACAATGTGGCACAGAATAGGTCCAGAGATGGAGTTCAACGAATATCACCGGATTCACGCGCATGGAGCCATATTAACTCTACCTTCCCAGGCTTTGCTCGAGAGCCAATGAATCTTCGGCTCGGTCTTGCAATGGATAGCGTGAACCCATTCGGTCTGTGCTCCACTTCTTATAGTGTGTGGCCTATAGTCCTTGTCAACTACAATATCCCTCCATGGCTTTCTACGAAGAAAGGACATCTCATCCTTAGCTTACTCGTCCCCGGCCGCTACAAAGTCAAAAACATGGACGTGTATCTTTGTCCATTAGTCAATGAGCTTAAAATTTTGTGGGAGGAGGGGGTCACCGTGCAAGGTATGAGCAAGCACGATGGTCGACGGTCTGCCAATATTCGAGCCATTCTCATGTGGATGATGCATAACTTTCCGAGATTCGAAGAGTGCTCAGGTAAATAGGCTTCCATTCTCGTTGGTAATATCTATCATAGCTCGTTCAAGTTTGTATTCACTAGATAGAGGTGTTGAAACAGGTCTGGTTACCTCAGGTTATCATGCATGTCCATTGTATGGGCCACAGTTAGAATCCCGAAGGTCACGAATCATGAAGAAGATGGTATATCAAGGACACACCACTTTGACGGTCATGAACTTAGGGAAGGTTTTCTTGGACGACCTCCAACACGTATGAATGCCGCAAGCTGGTACAAGCTGAAAATGGTCAACGGGAGTCACATCCAAACGGAATGCGACGGTTCTTAGTTTTCTATGAGTTTTCATATTGGACCCACTTACAGATTAATCACTTGTTGGATCCCATGCATATTTTCAAGAATGTGGACAGCTTGCTATGGGACCACATCACTGGAAACAGAGACACTATAGGGGCACAAATGGATTTGAAGGAGGTAGGCAAGATGGAGTTTCCATATTGGACCCGCTTACAGATTAATCACTTGTTGGATCCCATGCATATTTTCAAGAATGTGGACAGCTTGCTATGGGACCACATCATAGGAAAGAGAGACACTATAGGGGCACAAATGGATTTGAAGGAGGTAGGCAAGATGGAGGTTCTTTGGCCGCAGTCGAGTGTGGATGGTCATGTGCAGCTACCTCGCACTCCTTGGGTTTTGTCCATTAAAGAACAGTGCATTGTGAAGCAAATAAAGTCTATCCGCACTCCGATGGGTATGATGCGTTCTCTCAGGTCTGCATTTTCTAAAGACAACGATTTATCAGGGCTAAAATCCCATGACTGGCATAAGATATGTCAGGTTCGTACTACGAATGGATTGTAATTGGCGTGCATATTTTGCTATTTAGAGTGTAGCCATTGTTCATAATGCTTTCTCATTTGTGGCAGTTTGTACTACGATTGCGATTGCAGGATGCCTTACTCTAGAAATATGCGGGGCCATTACAGGTTGTCAACTCTAGTGCAATGGATCTCACAGAAGGATATTAAGACGTCTTCTATTGAATTTGCGAGACAGGGAGCAATGGAGACGGTCTATCTCTTTGAGAAATACTTGCCTACCAGCATGCTCACGATACAAATCCACCTTCTTGTGCATCTTGTAGATGAAGTGGAGATTGTTGGACCTATCCATACGCGATGGATGTTCTTCTTAGAGCGCATCATGAAAACCTTGAAAGGCTTTGTGTGACAACGAGCTCGGCTAGAAGGTAGCATGGCTGAAGGTTGGTTGGTGTTTGAGGCGCTAGTGCATATTTCACAATGGTGGCTACCAACGGTGGATCCAGACAAAAAAATGCTATGGTCACTGAAGGACGATGATAGACTGACCGGAGATGTGGTGGTTGGAAATGGGATAGAAAAAAGAATGGATGCTGCAATGGAGGAGAAGGTGAATTGCTTTTGTATGTTGTACCATGTCTCTATGGAGACGTGGCTCACCATATACCAGCAAGCTAGGCAAGATCGAGAGGAAGCGCAATCTTAATTTCGACATAGTACGCGCCATTGACGGATTCGATATTCCGAGGGCATGGAGGAGATGCCGCAGTTCATGTCAATGTGATGGTTGCATGGAGCTTTGACCGCAACGTCTCGCAAAGGGGTGGAGGTCTCAATCGAGGAGTGGAAATTCTCGAGGGGATGTAGTCCAAAGGTGATTATGTGTTTAGGATTTATTGTATGTATATTTTATATGCGATAATTAATTTGAGTGTTTCAATGTACAGTACAAAATATATAGTGCAGGGTGGTCACGCAGACGTCATTTTCGCGTGGAGCGTATTGACAAAATGGCTCCACAATAGACTGTGATATCATGGCAAGGTTCGAGTAAGAGAGCCAACGACGAGCAACGGATCCAAAAACGGTTATAGATGAGATGGAGTATTTTGAGAACTTACAAAGTATTGTTATGGTGGATTACTGTAGCTTCTCCATGATACTATTCGATGTGCAGTGGTTCAAAGTAGTACTTGAAGAAGCTAGAGCAACAATTCGATGAGGTCCATATGGATTTCTCGAAATAGATTTCGAAAAAAAATGGATGGATTTGCGCGACACGGCCCATTGTGAATAGGTGCATTAACTCATTTGTTTGTTAATTGTACTACGACATGGTATATGTCACAATAATTTAATCTCTCTTGTACCTGTTTTGAACAGGTAATCTTCTATCCAAACCTCGACAACCTCGATGGTGGTATGTTATATCTTCAACTTCTCAAAGTATGAGAGTAGATGATCAAAGTGATGTTCCAAGCATAGATGAGGACAATATGCAAATAGAGGGGTCGATATTGCAAGGGGTGGAGGCCACCGAAAGCTTGGAGCATGTAGAGGAGCCAGCATCGGGTAACAATGATGAAAATGCAGGAGTCCAAGAATTCTTTGAGAACGAGGTGGACATCCTTTTGTGGTGACATGCCTATCGACCTTCCATTGTATGGAGAGTTGTGTCAGGAGATTGACATGGGACCATAGGATACTTCATACTTGGAGCATCCACTTACTCAATTCGTTGACTAATTGCTTATAAGGATACGCAAGATATGCATTTTAAGTGAGATCATTTTTTTAGAATTTATATTACCGTGCTTTGTATGATTTAAATTGATTTTGCTAACATCATTTTTTGTCTGTGCAGGTGACCTTTTTGGATACTTAGATCATCAAGAGATGAGTCGAGGGATGAGTGATGAGGAGTTGCAAGATATCTTCATGCATATGTCTCCAGATCAGATAGCGAGATTCAGAGACATGGCAGACTAGGAGCTGTCTTAGACATTGTCAGGCCGCTCTATTAGATCTATTTCGGCACGATTAGATGCTTCAGCTTCGAGTAGACGAGGTCAACGCTCTAGACTTGGGCCAGAGGGAGGGAGTGCTTCAGGGTTAGGGGGATGCTGTAGAGATACAGAGGCAATGAGCCCACAGTCGGCACGGGATACATGTGCTACTCCTCGCTCTCGTGGCGGTTACGGGGAGCATGGTTGAGGTGGTTGTTGTGGAGGCACGGATGCGATGTCTTCGTCTCGTCATTCTAGCTGGAGTTGCATCACCTCTAGGATTTGTCACACCTGTGGAGACGTCTACTCTAGTTACTCTGGCTTTTGATCAACCATCTGTAGGTGGCACTCCTATGGGTGCTATACCAAGAGATACTACCCCGGTTCATACACTAGATGTACACGGGTCTCTTGGATATGCCCAGGAGTGTGGTCGTAGGTGGGAGATGACCTATCTTAGGCATACCCTAGAGGGATATGCCTATCTTGGTGATGATAGGTAAGGAGCCATCATCATGAATGATGAGGGGAGGAGGGTGATGGCTCGTATGAGAGAGTTCTGCCAATAAGTTTTTCGACACAACGTCTTAGATCATTGGAAAAACATACCAGAGGGGAGCAACAACTACATACTAGCATCCTTGCATGAGGAGTTTTCAGTTCGAGCCACAATAGATAGATTTTCTACGGGCTAGATGATGGACTGCATGTGTGCATATATGTCACACAGATGATGGGATGCATGCAAGGCACTCAAGAGTGGGGCTGCAAAGCCCGAGTGGCTAGATGCGGCCGATTGGCGCCGACTGAGGGAGGAGGCTAAAGATTCTCCAGGATGTTGGAGTCAGCAGCGCGAGGCGGCGAGGGCACGACTAGAGGTCGGAGTGGTCCATCATCTTGGGAATGGCGGCCACATGACATATCTTGAGGACTTTGTAAGTTTTTCTTTTGTTTTGCTTGCTTATTTTTTTGCAATATCCTTTGTACTGACAATCATGTTTCTAATAGTTAGTATTTTTTTTTCTTTGCAGCACTTCATTACAAATTGAGATTCGACCAGCCTTGAGACTAGATATGCAGAGAGGCACGGTCTCAATGCATTGATCGATTGATTGTATAGACATGGCGGCCCTGTAAGTCACTCATCTTTCTTATCTGTAGTTACCATGTTTAATTAGAATGCACTATTGTATGGTGAACTGATGTGTAGTTGTTTCTTTTTTTGTAGAGTCCGTTTGATGCTCCTTTGCAGTGGGACGAGCTTTCGAATGGTGAGGATATATAGCTCGCCCTTGGATCCATGGAGCTCACATACCCTTCTTTTTTGGTCCGATTTGTGTAGACATTCTCTATGTAGTAGTGATATCTTGCCATGATTGTACCAGTCACTTTCATTATGCAATCATGTATTTATTTCATGTATCAGTGTTATGATTTATGTACATTTTGTTTTTATTTAAACGAGCATTGTACACAATGCAGAAACTATTTTGTATGGCCCAAATAAGGCACACAGTGCAATATGTGGCAGGGCAACAAGCACAATTTTTTTTTCCTTGTTACCATCGCTATTAGCATCGCAAATTTACCTACACACGTCGTTATTGACATCGTTATTAGTGTCACAAAGCATCATTATCAGCGTTGTTATTTACGTTGGTATCAGCACCGATGGTGATACTAACGCTAATACCGACTGTTCTATGGTGTCGCCAACAACGACGCTTTTTGCGACAACGGGGGTAAATATCTTTATTTACATTTTCATCGCTTTTAACGTCGGTATAAGGCCTATATCTTGTAGTGCATCCAATGATCTCTACGCTATAGTAAAAGACCTCTCTATCATCTTCATATTGAGATAGATAGTGAGTATTAACCAATAAGGAAGAGAACAAAATCCATTACTATTATAGAGTTTGCGAAACATATACTCAGATTTAAATGAAAGAAGAATCTTGATCTTTGGTTACTAGATGACATGTGTAATATCTCCCCCCGTGCCTCCCCCATGAGACCCCCCCCTTTTTCAATGTTTTTTTCAATTTTTTTACCTCTCTCTCTCTCCCTCTGCAGATAGCATGGCAGGGGGGGGGGGAGAGAGAGAGAGAGAGAGAGAGAGAGAGAGAGAGAGAGAGTATGAGTGGAGAGGGGGCCATCAACACATCCTTAAAGCTGTCATCTAAAAATGAGAATGAGTGATGATTTTGCATAAAGAGAGATCTCACTACCTTGCAGGGTCTACAGAGTAACTCTTTGCTACAAGTAAATATATGGCCTGAAATTTAGAACACCTTCAAAGATTGCACTATGGGTGAAATGGCCAACCAAAGAAAGATCCAAAAGTGAATAAAAAAGCCTTCAAAAGCTAACATGAAAGCTTACTGGATCAGGCTTCTTCTTAGGCACAACATCCCCAGCAAACATAGTTATTGACTAGATAAACCTTCGGGTTTTATTGCCGGAAGATGGAAGGATTTTTCTGCGGAGGCAAAAAGGAGCACTTAATTCTCTTGTATGGGCAGGAGACACATATTAATCCGAAGATAAGTTAAGGAAGTGTTTGATCTTGTTTTAACCTGTCTTCGTGTCTGTGGCCTAAATTACGTAAAGAAACCTGTGACTGATGGGTTAATTAAGGAAGTTGCCTTTATGTGTCAAGCATAACGTGGTAGGTAATTAGATAACTAAAACAACCCTCGAGGGAAGCGTGGTGGATGTGATCAACGGGTCTATCCTACGGAAGGGTGGTCTCGGTTAGCCGAGATCTTTCCTCAAAGGAAATGTTAGGAAAAAGAGTCTATGACCTTAGACAATGTTGGCTAGGAACCCGGACTTCAGGTCGATCCTAGTGGGAACAGCCGGATAAGCTCCGTTGCGAGGCAGACTTGAGAGACCCCTAGTTGACAAACCCCGTGTCATTCCTTGGGAGTGCCAGGCAGCGTCCTCTAGACTGATCTCTCGATGGGCTGCTAAGACGTGTCCCACAATTTGAGGGGTAGGCACGTTACACCCATCTTGGGCCATGAAGGGGCTCGTTAGATTCTAGGAGTAATGCAAAATTTATAGCCAGAGTTCCCCCCTAACATCAACATTTTCTACTACCCAAGACTATCCCTACGGATAGACCTTTCTACTATAGATCTGGTCTAAGCCTCTCAAAGTGATAACCATGACCCCCTTGGAGTAGGGTCTCATAGCTAGCTTAGGGTTGATCTTTCCTTTTATCCTATTTGTTAATGTTTAGCAAACACATACAATCCTTTCAAACATATATCGTTGGTTGATGCAATGACAATCACACCATTGTGCAACTCACAACTTTACATAACGAAGGTAGACCTTAACCTAAGGTATTCTTACAATCTAATGAGGATTATCCTCCCCATAAAAAAGTATTGAGTACATCTCTTTCAATTTTGTTATGCAAGGCATGAGTTTACTGCTTAGGGATAACTTACCCAACTATAAGCGATACCTTTGGATAAACTATTTTTGAATTATATGCAATATTCCTCCATTTCAAATTTTGGGTTTGTAGGTAATACTTAGACTGGGATGGTCTAAGTTGTTCTTCAAATTTTTGGATCCCATCCAATATTTCCTTAACATTGAACTATCCTAGGAAATAGTAATTTTTCTTTAGTTGGTATCTAGAAAAATACAGTGGTGATAACCTAATGAGATGATTTACAAGACTATTTTACTTTAATTAATCTCAAGTATGCATATAGTCATTTACTTATTTCATGCAATGTAAGTAGAAAAAATTCCTTTTGTGTGCTAACTAATGCACAACTTGCAATCCTATTCACAATATCCTATCACATAGATCGTTCCATAATACTAAGTTCTTTGTTTATGCAACCATCTACACAAACTATCTAATAGTTTAGTATCTAGTGTAGTTTTCTACTTCATAACCTATACAATATCCTCCTACAACTATTATTATCATGATTCTATGGATTATAACCCTGACCAATCTTTTTCATGTCATGTAACTACAAATTATAGATAGTAGCATCAATTTATGCATGCACTAATGCACATTCTAGATGAAAGCTATCTTTTCATGTAAGTATAAGTATGGAAGCTAATATTTTATGTACTTAATTTTTATATGAAAGTTTTCCATGCAATCTAACAAGTAGTTTGTGTACTATTTAATGCAAAAGCTAACATTTTATGTAAAATTTTGGTAAAAACCCTATTATTTTATGTGGCGATACGAAAATAGTAGCCTATTTTTGAGACATGGAGTAACGTGTTTGGCATGATGACATTAGGAATTTCGTATTTACTTACAATTGCATTCGCTACACCCAATGTTCTATTGGTAGTGGAAATTCCAACAACCTCGCGTACTCTCACATCTCTGGCAATACCCATTCCTTGGCCGGTTGCAATGGTTCTCATTGTCTTTACACCTTGTTACTTTAGTGCCATTGTCGAGAGTGGGGTTGAGATATAAAGGAGGGTTGAACTTGGGATGAGAGAGCTTGAGAGAAGATTTCCTAGTCGATTGATCAAGAGGGGGGGTAAGTTAACTCTCTCTTTCACTAACTCTTTATTCCCACTAACTCCCTATTTGCACTACCTCTCTCTCTCTCTCTCTCTCTCTCCATATATATATATATATCTTACATAGCCTCTTAAAGCATCTTCCTTTTGTGTTTTTGAGTAGAGGGCATGACTTTATATAGGTAGAAGGGAATATGTGCTACCTCTCTCTTCCCTTTTATTTCTCCTCCTTTTTTTCATAATAAATCCTTCTCTCTTAGTTTCTAATTAGGAGTTCTTTACGTGTCAATTAAAATGGTGGTGATGATGTCAGTGTGAGGATGGCATTGATGATTATGATTGCGACATGTTTGTCCTGCAGATTCAGAAGGTGGCGATCTTTTTTGCGACGGTGACCAGTCAGTTTGTAGCATTTTATTAATGTTAATTATAACGTATAACATTTATAATAAGTAAATATTATATAACTTATATAATGTATAAGTTATATTACATTTTTACTAACCTTACCAACTTATCAAAACTAGCTAACTTATAAACTAACTAACTATAATATTTCCACACAATTAAAAGTCAGTTGATTAGTTCAAATGTTAATTAGTCAATTAGTAAGTTAGTAAGGCTACTAGCTAAAGTGAAAACTAACTAATGTTAATAACTAACTAACTAATAATTTTATTTAATAAAAAAAATCAAGGATTGTAACTTGATATATTTTTTGGATTAATAAGGACTATAGCCACCCGTCACCAAAGTTACCATGTGAATGAGGGTTATGAGCCATATTAGTCATTATTGTCAATGTGTATAGTATGGATGGTCCAAAAATATTAGATTTTTGGACAAAACTAGTATATTTTAGATATTATTTACTGTAAATATCATAAAAAGCTATAAAATGTCTAAAATAGGATGTCATGTAAAAAAAAATAGTTTTTTCAACCAATTTTGAAGATTTAATACAAAAAAGAAGGAATGGTGAGATTGCACTCATCACATCATAGTTTACAGGCAGTAAATAGCAGAATAGGGAGAAGAAGAAGTAGTGATCTGAAAGATTTTTGAACAAGTGTCTTGGGGTTTTATCCCCCTTTCGAAGCTAACAAAATCATCAAATTTGTGATTTGAGCATCAGATTCCATCTGAGAAGTTTTAGATCACTGATTTTACTAAGATCCCCTCCACAAAGATCTCTTCTTATCAATCACAACCCTTCTTCTCTAATTCAGCTATAAATATGAGGCATGGGGAGAAGTTTAGAGAAGCACAAGGAGACCATGAGAGGCTGTGAGAGAGAGGTAGAGAGAGGGAGGTAGAAGGATACCCCTCTAAGAGGCTGAGAGAGAGAGAGAGAGAGAGAGAGAGAGAGAGAGAGAGAGAGAGGAGTTACCCCAAGAGGCTATGAGGGAGAGAGTTAGCTCAATCCCCCCTTATCTCAGTCTTTGACTAAGCCATCTTCCCTTACACTCTCCCATCTCAAATTTATTCATCCTTTCCTATCTCTTGAACATGCTTGCAGACAATGGCTCCAAGTGACGAGGTGGAATGACCATGAGAACCACTGCAACCGGTCAAAGAATGGGTATTGCCAGAGATACGTGAGTGCCCAAGGTTGCCGAAGTTGCCACTACCAACGGAATATTGGGTGTGGCGAAGCAAGCACAAGCAAAGATGAAATTCCCAATGTCTTCATGCCAAACCATGTTATTCACTACTAGGTCATTATTGTTCCACTTAAAATAATAAGGCTTTTACTGAATTTTTTCATAAAATATTAGCTTTTATATTTTTCACTTACATGAATTGAAAACTTCATCTAGAAAGCATACTAGTACATGCATAAATGATTAATCACTATGAATTGCTACTAGATTAATTGAGATTCTAAATCGTAGAACCATATTGGAAATAGTTGCCAAAGGTTATTGCACATATGTCTTTATGCACATTCGATATAGCTATGGTCAAATGTGACAAGGTCAAGTTTTCATTAACGCTTAAAAATCGGAATCTATTTAAAGGTATTATAAATAATCTCATTAAATTATTATCACAATATTTTTTTCTCAAGGAAAATTGCTTATGTTGGGTAAAATAGCCCAAACGGAAAATTCATGTCTTACTTAACATGTTTTAAGAGATGTATTGAACACTTCTTTATGGGAAGGAGAATCCTCATTAGAATGTAATGCTACCTTATGATAAGGTCTACCTTGGCTATGGAAGCTGCGAGCTACACAATGGTGTGATTAATATTGCATCATCTAATATACGTTTGGAAGGGCTGTTTGTGTTTACTAGGATTTAGATCTCTAATTGAAAATATTGACAAATATGATAAAAGGAAGGATTGCGCTAGGCTATCCCCAAGCTAGCTACAAGACCCTGCTCTAAGGGGGTCATGGTTATTGCTTTAAGAGGCTTAGACTAGCTCCATAGCGAAAGGTCTGTCTGTATGGATAGTCTCAGGCAGTAGGAAATGTGGGTGCCAAATGGGGCTCTGGCCATAAATCCTGGATTGTTCCTAGAATCTGACAAGTCCCTTCATGACCCAAGATGGGATCCTAGAACCCTAAATACTAGTTACAAGGGTGGAATCTTGGTGGGTAGAATACCCTCGTGGAGTTCTATGTATCTTCCGCAAAGTGGAAAATATAAAAATTGTAATAAAATTACAATATAATAAGGATATTTATTTTACTCAATTGTATGTGTGTTCATGAGATAAATTATGTGAAAGAACACATGGTTAACAGACTAATTAAGGAAGCTAGTTCTATATGTTCTAATAAATGTGTTGTAGGTAATAAAAAACTAAAGATGATTCCGTCATCAAAGGAAAGTGGGTGGGCGTAACCCCTGATGGGTCCATACAATGGTAGGCTGGTCCTGGTTAGCTAGAAGCTTTTCTAAATTGGCAATAGAAATAGGACGACGATATATTGAGCAACTAGTCATTAGGTAGAATTGACTTGCATTGTTTTAGGGGACCGAAATGAGATTTTGCCTTATGGGCAAGAGGGTTGACGTACGACACTCCCCTCCATCTCCCATTCTCTTTAAACCAAGTGCAATGGCAAGTCCTCTTCAGATAAAGTAATCCTATAGAAATGAAAACTCCAAGTTACTGATGCTAGCTAGCTGCTAGGAGACATGTCTGATTTTAGAAACCCAAAAATTCAGGTCGGATCCTAGTGGGTTTGGCCAGAACATTTCCATTGCGATGTAGACTGAGTGAGGTCTAAGTGACAAACCCCGTGATGTTCCAAGAGAGTGTTAGGCAGCGTCATTTGGAAGCCCTACTAATGGACTACAAAAAGATGTGCCTTGGAATGAGACTTGCGAACACCTCACAATTGGTATTAAAGCTCACATTAGTATAGAATATGATGTAAGCCTAATAAATAATTTGAGTATCAAACTCTAATATTAATGCTATATAAATTTGATAAAATATAGCTTGAAAATTTCCCAAAATTTTACATCCACAATAATTCCCAACGAAGCTCAAGAGAAAAGGAAATTTTGAAAGCAAGTCAAATCTCCGAAGTTTGATGGGACAAGAATATGGAAGCAAATGCAAAAATTTGGATTGAATCCATGGAATATTATGTTACTACTATTGGAGCTGTCCTAGCCAACCAAGCCATGATAGTTAAGCTAAAATTAATTAGCGAAGCTCGACTTTGGTGGAAGTACTGGTGCCGAGAACAAGGTTTCCTTGAAAATACCATTACTTGGGATTTGCTAAAAGAAGTTGTAAGAGGAATATATTTTCCTTAAGCTTATTGCACCTAGAAGATGAATGAGTTATTTAATTTGAAGAAAATGGGACTGACCCTGGAAGCGTATTACTCCAAGTTTGTTTCACTTGTTAAGTATACACCCCCCAGGGATATTGTTCAACAAGTGTCCAAGTTCTGTGATGGGCTAAACTCTCCTATGAACACTTGTTTGGAATCAATGTGCACAATAGACCTCCAAGATGCTTTGATTCAAGTTGTTCCTATTGTGCGGGAAGTACAATTAAAGCCTAACAATAATAAGTTTTGGAGCTACAATAACCATAACAAATGAGGATTCAAAGGTCAAGCAAAAAGAACCCAAGGCCAATTTTACCAAGGTCAGAAGAAAAAGGAAAAATCCAATGCAATTAGAAATTTTGTTCCTACCTAGGGAAACATGGATGATCTTAGGTGCTTTCACTATAATGAGCAAGGACATTTCAAGAGAGATTGGTGGAAACCATCGCCAAGGCCAATTTCAAGGTCAAGGAAAAGCTGCCCAAGGCCATGGTCAAGCAACTATGGTAAGAGGAAGGACGTAAATATTACTCTAAAAGAGACTAACATGGAGGAAGACCCTACTATGGAAGAAGATATTGAAAGAGCAATTGTTCATGCTGCATTTCACATGAAGGGTCCACATCATCAATATTGGGTAATACAAACACCAGCTTGTCATTGAGGTAAATCATTTAAAGTTTTGATTGATTGTGGAAGTACACACTCATTTATTTCACGCAAGTGTGCTAAGAAGTTAGGAATAGATACAATAAATGCATCAAAATTGCTTGTGGAATTAGCAAATGGAAAGGAAGTACTTTCTACACAGCAAACTGCCAAGATACCTCTAGGAGGAAACATTTCAAGTATGAGGTTCAAAGTAATGAAATTAGGGGCTTATGAATGTTTACTAGGAATGGATTTGTTGATTCCCAATGATGCTCATATCCATTATGGAGAAGGTCAAGTCACATTTCAACATTTGAATGGTGAAATAGCAACAATACAAGGTGAAACAGGGAAACCTAAAGTTCAATTAGCAAAAGCTTCTCAATTGTGAAAGGCTTGAAGAAAGGACTACATGTTTACTTGATCAAGCTTAACAAGGTAAATCAAGATGGCTAGACAGAAGAAGAACTGTTATCACAGAGCATAGGGTTGAAGGTCACCATAGGGTTTTGGCAAGAAAACTTTCTCTATGCTACTCAGATTACCAATCTAATGCTTCCATTGGCTCCGAAAGGGGGGTAAAATACTAGCACACATGGCTAAAATTCTGCCAGATCACTCCCTCTTCATCTCCCACTTCTCAGAGTGTTGTTCACTGCCTGAAATAGCGATTTTGTGTCACACGATTTTGTTAATCTTTCTTTTTACATAAAATCCTCTCAAAATAGCTGAAAGCTACATGCTTTCTTTTACATGTTATCCTAATCTAGAAGTTGTCTACAGTTTTATGGATTTTACAAGAGATGATATCTAAAATATCAAAAATTGGCTAAAACTTGTCCAAAAATCTAATATTTTTGAACCATGGACACTAACACTAATGCGTAAAGTGGCATTGGCTCTCTAGATCTATAAGGAAGCCATACTCTAGAGTTTTTCACATGATGTACACATAGCGACACGACATCCATCCCCTCTAACCTGCACATCCTCTAGCATGTGCCAAAGTCTTACGGATCTACAGTGTTAGAAGAAGTATCTTCTACCATGTCAATGTCTTCATCTTCTATCTCTTCTTCTTCCTCTATGTCTTCATGCTCTTGAATTATATCCAAGTCTTCTAACTCATATGTTGAACTTTCTCTTCGTTTGAAGAGCTTGATTCTTTTTCCAGCTACGAGCATCTTCATGCTTATCCCATCCAATTCAGCCAATGAATATGTGGCATTGTCATGAACAACCTTTACCACATATGGGCCAAACCAACGCTTTATTATCTTCCTAGAAGCACTGTATTGATTATCTAGGTTGATGTCATAGACAAGCACCTAGTCATTTTCTTGGATAAGGTCGAAGTCGATGTTGCCTATCAAATCTTCTTTTGTTTTTTAGTCTTGTTGTTTTTAACTTTTTAATAGCTACTTGAACATTTTCAGGCCTTCTTTCTAGCTGCGATATGTGCAAAGTCAACAACTCTTCTCTACTGATGCCTTCCTCCCAAGATAGAAGACTCCATGTGAGAATAGATTCTTCATTTGGCATAATTGGTTGTTGTCCATGCACAAGTTCAGTTGGCATATAGCTAGTCACTGTACTGTGAGTAGTCTCGTCAGCCCATAATGCAAAAGGTAGCATTTTAGGCCATTCTTTGATCTTTCCTCTATAAGACTTTGCTAGAGCTTTGAGAATAGATTGATGTCCTCTCTCACTCTTTCCATTGCCTTCAAGATTGTAGATTGATGTCAAAGCCAACTTGATACCCAATTTAGCAAAGAAGCTGCATGCCTCGTCGGCATCCAATTCTCATCTATTTGCGATTACCTTGCCAACACAACCATATCTGCAAAATACTTCTTAAAGCAAAAAGTGACAAACAGCTTGAGTGGTCTTGGCTATTAAAGTGTTACCTTCAACTTGATTGGTTAGATCTTCTCTTATAAGCACTAAATACTGCATATTCCATATCCCTATAGGCATGGTTACAAGATCAATAACCCATCTATAAGGTATAGACAACAGATAAGTCAATTGTAACCCATCTCGATGCTTGACCATAGAAAACATCTGACACACATAATAGGTTTCAACAAAATGATCTATATCTCGATACATGTTCTACCACCAGTATTTTTCTTTGACTTTAATAAAGGTTCCCCATATACCTCTATGGCCAGCCAACAAGCTTTCATGAAATTCCTTCATTACCTATAGTTGCAACCTTTAATTACCTAAAACTCGGACCGGCACTCCTTTCTTCTTCTTTGCGTGCTTCCATATATGCCCATTTTTAAGAAAGAATCCATAATCTTTCCTCTTAATATGCTTGAACTCTTCATCAGTCCAAGTCTCTTTCTTCTTCATTGTGCTCAAATATTGGCCAATCTTCAGCCAATCTTCTTCAAGGAAATGAACTAGAACTTGAGCAATGCAATGAGGATGTTGGCTTCTAGTTGATCACCCTTCTTCTATAGATAAATATTTTATCTTTGTTGCTATATGCTGATTTATAGCAGTACCTTTTCCTATTCTTACTGTATTTAATGCTATACTATTAAAGAGATCAACTTCACCTACAAGATTCAGCTTTGGGTTTGTATATGCAGCAACTAAAAAGGTACTTTTAGCAGCCATGGAATGAACTTTAGCAAGTATAGATTCTTCAGCTTCATCTTCTTCCATTAGCTCTTCTTCATTGTCATATCTTGCACGTGACAGCATGTCACAACTGGATTGGTCTTTCCTACAATATGCTTTAATTCGAGGTTGAGAGATTTGATATATGCAATCCATCTTAGCATAGCAATGTCGGGTGTAGACCAGTTGGCAATCATGCCCAAGAGTGGAATACAATTAGTTTCTACCACTATGGAAGCACCTGCAAAGTATTCATGATCACACTTTAATGCGATTGCAACTCCCCACAATTCCCTTTTTACTTGTGCATACCTTCTTTGATGTTCATTGAGAACCTTTGCTCCAAAACAAATTGCATACCTGTTACCTTCAAGGTCTTCTTGGCCAACATCCCATCCTATCCCAATGGGACTTGTATCCATAGTAAGGATGATGGGTTGACCATTACATATTGAATAGAAAAGGGTTATGTTTTATTAAGGAAAAACTCACAAATAAGGATATTTATAAATAGGCCTTAAACACACATGATGTAGAGGATATATATATAGTAACTTCCCCGAGAACTTCTTCTACTCTAAAAATCGACTTAATTCCAGATCGAGTAAGATGTACCTCTTCTAACCTTGTCAAAATCCTATCACAATCATGAATATGGTTAACTACAAATGTCCTACAGCCATCTTCGTCAAGTTCCTCAGTCTTCTCATTGACTTCACATCCCTTTATAGATACATCATCAAGAAATGGAAGAGTAAGTTGTGGAATAAAGTCCCTTAAGACTTTGTGCATGGCATTTATCATATGGGCTACGGAGTTTGTTACACCTTGTGGTAGAGTACACAAGCGGACCAATCCAAGAGGTGTCTTCATTATTGTGGTAATGTCTTGGCTTTCTAATGAAAGGTGAAATTGGTCATATCCTGAATATAGTTTGCCCATAGAATAAATTGCTCTACCTGCAAAAGCTTCAACAAACTTGTCAACATTTCAGCCGGTGAAAGGAAAGAATTCACCTATTTTAAGCTCTTTTATACTTTCAAATGTAAACTTGTGACCAATGTTGGAAGGATCACAAAGACTTGGTTGATTTGCTGCCCTATTAACCAGCCCTTCACTTTCAAGAGGCAATAGGACTGCCACATGCTTGACTTTCTTATCCACCATCTTGTATTTTGTCTCCACTTGCGCTTCAGTCTTGTTGAGTAAACCAATGTCTTCCTACTCAACAAATTCTTGAATTGTTTGATAAAATTCCAATGTATATAGTTCTATAGACTGATTTTTAGCCTGATTTTCTTTATGAGCAGCTGCATATATTTCAGCCAATGTATCAGTAGTAATCAATAAAAAAAAAAACCTAAAATATCTTCATTTTCAGCCATCATGTCATAAGTTTTCAACACCCTTTTTACATGACATAAATATTTTCTTTCAGCTTTAGTCATGGCTGGAAGAGACTTTTAATAGCCTATACTATTGGCTATACATACATACAGATCTGCTAGAGACACAGTTTCTATAGCATAAGGAGGTTCAATATTTTTACATGACACACTACCATAGTCTCCCTTTACAACAGTGCGGCCTGAAAACCCTTGAATTCTTGGGCATTAGGAGGCACATGATAATCACGCAGTCGATCTCTATTTTGATGATGGTTAACACATACAATAAGAAATTGGACAGCTCGTTCATTATCCTTGCTTCAGATTCGAGCATAGGATGAACCATCATCAAGAGCTTTTGTTTCCACATGGGCTTCAGAAATGTAAGGTTGCCCAAGAATGATAGAGTAACTACAAGAGTCTTTAACAAAAAAGTGAAAATTGTCTTTTATATCTCCAATAGTTACCTACACATTAGGACATGTAGCATATAACTCTCCAGAATTATTGTTTGCAACTCTCATTCGCCAACTTGGATCAACATCTATGGGCCATCCATTGCTTTCATAGAGACTCCTTGCCATGATGTTTATCTCAAAACCATGGTCTAAGAGTGTAATACATGGTGTTTCTTTTTCTTCAATTTTGACGATTGTCTTCGTTGTTGCTCTTGCCCAATGTGCATGGGAGTAGTGACTGCTTGGAATGAATCAGGCTTCTTTCTCATCATGCATGTGCTATAGACGAGCTTCTTTTTGAGAGGAGGGCTACCCAACTAGTTTGGACCAATTGACCATTACATTTTTAGCCTTCGCTTCTTTAATTTTTGCATCCATGCTTTTTTTATTATTAGCTTCAACTGCTACAATTAACTCTTTAACTACTTCAAGTTGAATTCCTTATGCAGTCAGCTTCTCTTCATCCTGCACAAAGACTCGAAGAGCTTGCAAAAAAGCATGCACTTTTTCTCCAGCATCATCACCAACATATTATCTTTTTCTTTTGATTACATTAATAATTACATAATGAAATTCACGTTTGGCAATTCCGAGAATTTCACCTAAGGTGAACTCAATTTTACTTCCCAAATTCGTTCTTTTAGAACCCCTTTGAGATTGGTTGCAGATTCTATGTCAGACTGCAATGTCTAGGTTGGCTGCTTGCCTTTCTTCTTTCCTTCAGTCTTCTTTGTTTGTGACACATCTTCCATCTCTTGATCTGGGGTTATATTTTCAGCAAGCTTTGGTTGTTCAGGCATTCTTCTAGTTACCCGCTTCGGAGGGCTAGAAGAGGAAGGCCCTGGTTCATCTTCTCTTCTTCTCTTTCCTTCAATCAAGACTTCTTTATGATTGACATCAGCCAAATGTGCAAAGGCAGAAAAAGAATCTACCGGTTCTTTCCAACCAGTTATTCCTTGAATGCACTGACTGGTGTTAGTCAAATCATCTTTGGCTACTTTGTTGTGTTCCATTTGATCTAATGTCTGTATCCATACTTTAGATTGCACATTAGCTTTATATGCTTTCAAATTTGATTTAGTTGGCTCAATTTGCAGCCCATGGGTAGCTGCATCAATTGTTGCTGCATAGGCATTCTTTATAGCTAAATCTTCTAATCTTTTCCTTATTCCACCATTGCCAAAATTTGGGTTTTCCAGTGGAAGACCAGTTTTAGCTATATGATTTTTTTCATCTTTCCAAAAGAGGAGCTTTTGTGCTTCAGCCTCACAAAAGGTAGAACACTCCCTCTCTTGTCATGTTGTTGGCTCTCACACCAAATACAATGCCTCTTATAGCCTTCTCTCATGGGTCTTTGAGTTGATGATCATCCTCGTTCTTCAACTTTAAAATCCAACTTCTTCACCTTGGAACTAATTTATGTAAGATTCAGATGAAGGTCATGCATGCTTTTAATGAGTTCATCCATGACATCATTTTTAGAAGGAACAAAAGAAGAAAGAGTTGGTTGATTAGTCAAAGGAATAAGGGATTTTGAAGGTGGAACAAGCTCCATCAATGGAGTTGTTGAAGTTGAATTAGAGCCTCAATCTTAGTCGCATTCTCTCTCTTCGAGCAATCATGTTAACCGCATCAGTAACATTTGTCCATGCAGTCTTGACTCCTGATTTGGAGGTAGCATCTTCTAGGCGATCAACAAGCTTCTCTTGTAGAATGGGATGTGCAGCCTTAAGGAATAGCTCAATCTTATGACCTTTCATACATTGTTGGTCTTCAGCATCAAGTTGTCCAAATTTACTTTCAAACTCATGGTATAAAGATGTTGCAGCTAAACCTTTGTTGGGTTTCTCAACCCAATCAGTGAAACTTTTCTTCATCATTAGGCTAGAGTCTTCTAAGAAGAATTCTTCGTGTAGGGATTTTTTGAATGCAGCCCAATCCACATCTCGTTGAAAAAGACCATGGATTCTTTCTTGAGAAGACCATGCTTGGTGTAATGAAAGAGACTTAACTAATCTAACTAAAAGAGAGAGAGAAGAAGAGAAGGAAGAAGACTTCAGAAGAGAGAGAAGAAGAGAGAAAAGGAGAGAGAAAGACTAGGAGAAGAGAGAGAAAGACAAGAAAAGAGAGAGAGAGAGAGGAAGCCATGGGAGCTGAAGGTGAAGGTGAGAAGACAGATTTGTATTTTATCAAATGGTGTCCTAATCAGGTCCTTGTACACCTTAAATACCCCATTAGTGTAATCGGATATTTGCATATGCTAACCTCGTGTAAGACCCCCTAATCCCCATTCTTTACATTCCATCTCCACCTGGAAGGTTTTTGCCCTCAAAAACAAAAAGAGGACGTATTGGTATGGTTGGGTGGGGGGGGGGGGAATCTTGTGGAATGGTGGCCTACGATCATGTATGCAGTGTGAGCATGAGGGAAGACGATAACTCAGTACAAGGATAGGCACCAATTCCAAACAAGAAGGGCTAGACAACACTGGACAGCATGCTGTCCCGAACAGGCATGCAATGGAAAATTGATCATAACTTGCCATGGGTAACTCCAAACAAGACGTTCTGCATGTCAAAACGAAGCTCATTGAACATACTTTCAGCCATGTAGGTCATGCATGGGTGCAATTAATGCATGCCCAAAATTGTTCGAAAACAGATGGCTGTCTATTGCAAAATAGGCCCAATCATGCTGTCCCGAACAGGTATGCAATGGAAAATTGATCATAACTTCCCATGGGCAACTCTAAACGAGACGTTCTACATGTCAAAATGAAGGTCATTGAGTGTATTTTCAGCCCATTTAGGTCATGCATGGGTGCAATTAATGCAGTCCCAAAACTGTTCGAAAACAAATGGCTGTCTACTGCAAAACAGGCCCAAATCGAGTTGTTCTTCAGCCAAGGTTTCTGCCTCAAGGTGAGGGGACTGCGTTGGGGGAGTGTTGATGTAGATAGAGCTTTTTTTAACCCTTGAGATCAAATGGATAACCTGCATGGTAAGGATTACCAACATACATGTCATCCATGCAAGTGTGGTTCTCTGCACTACCACTGGGTTCAAATGGAAAGTGGTTATCCTTTCCATGCATTGGGTTACCATCCACAAGTAGAGCTAGAATGGTCAGTACCACTAGCTATTGCATCGAGTCTTCCATAAGCATCATATGATTAAGCTCAGTCTGCACTTGGATGCTATCAATAACACATGGGGTTGCATAAGTTGAAAAGTGTACTGCATCAACACTTATATGTGACATGTGTACAGACTGAAGGGTCTCCTGAAAGGACATGTTTTCTTGATCCGTAATATGAGCATGAACTTTAAGATCTACATAATCTTCTTTCTTGAATGAAAGTTCATTTTGATTTGGACCCACATCAAAATGGTCTTCAAAAAGATCTATCCTATCCTTGGCATAATGATATTAGAATACAAATAGGAGTTTTGCATTCTGTGCTCTACATTTGTCTTGGTGATCACAAGATATTGGTAGCACATCGATAGCATAAGCCCGCAGCATGCACTTCGCATATCATATCACTAGTAAGGTGTCTAATGTGTTTAGCCTTAGATAGCAATCTACACACATGCTCATTACCATTGGTCAGCTCAGTAATAGTTCTGACATGCTGCTCATAGTCATCTTGCTACTCATATACAACAGATGGTCGCCCATGACCATAATGCTCATGCTGTCTATATGGAGGGCCATACCAATGTGGCTGCTGCTCATAATGATACTCATGTTGTCCATACTGCATATGGTGATAAAAGCCTTGCTGCTCATGTACATGTATTTGCTGTTGACTATTACCAAAAAATTGGTCATATTGTTACCCATAAACATGCTGCCCAAGATTGCATGATGACTATCCAACATGACTACAATGGGGTCCTTGCATCCTAGGCTGACCATAAATATGATGAGTGGCAAGTCCATGAGCATATGTATCGGCATGATGCTAGTCATAATCACTAGCTTGCTGCTCCTGCATTGCATAAGAATCTCCATATGCATGCTGCTAAAAATATTCACAATCATCATATGCATGTTGACGATAAGTAGGCGTATGAAAATGGTCATGGTACTCATAATGTCCATGAGAATGTCCATGCTTTGTTGACCAAAATGTCCATGGGTGCCATACTTCCCATGCATTACATGTGGGCCAAACTGATTATTAGGGCCTTGCTGCCCAAAATTCCCATGCTACCCATGCAATACATGTGAACCAAACTGAACATTGGGGCCTTGCTACCCAAAATTGCCATATGCATGCTACCCATGTGCACCTGTATTAGGGCCTTGCTGCCCAAAATTTACATTTTTCCCTTGCATATATCTTCCACTATGGGGGAGGTGTTGTCCCAAGTATGGGCTGGAAGGGTTCATCATGGGTGAGGGGAGGATGAGCTCATCATGTCGCATAGAGGGATCGCCCAGCTCATAGGTTCTATGGGAAAAACCATGGGTGCTACCAGTCATCACGGGTGAGGGGAGGATGAGCTCATCATGTCACATAGAGGGATCGCCCAGCTCATAGGTGCTATGGGGAAAACCATGGGTGCTACCAAAACCTTACTAGCCACATCCCATCTCCAAGGGGGAAAGGCGGTTGGTCTCACGGGGAGGACCATGCTCCTTGGGCTGAGCTGAGAAGGGTGGAGATGAGGGTGTCCATGCACTCTACGAGCAAGTCCATCTTAGCCATCATCTCGCTATGACACTGATCTTGGTGTTTTTCCACCTCCCTATGGCGGTGTTCCAACTCTCAATGTCGCTCATCATGATGGGTCTCATGTTGACATAGTGTGTCGTTAAGCATATCAAAATGGTCCATCTTGGGGGCCCCCTCTTCAAGCATGTCTTCACAATCCTCTTGGGTGGAGCTAGGATCATTCATAGAGACACAGGAGTCCCTTATTTCACGCTGGAAGTCCTCTTGGGCCTTTGTTTTTCCCTTGTGGCCTACCATCCTAAGTGCAGTCCACTAGACCCCCTGTTACAAAAATAGCAATATCTTGAGCTAGGAAGCTCCAATCTATAAAATTTCTAATTCAAATTAAAGCTCTCAATCCCCTCTATGAGACTATGTAAAAATATCTCTGACAGTAAATGATCAAGGCTTTTATGTAATTGACTTTTGTGGGTTGACTGTGTAGGACTACTGCTTGTGTCCCACAATTCCTCTGAGCACAACATTGGGCGTAACTCCCAAACCTTAGGGCGGAATGGGGAGATTTTTGGCTCGGATCAAAGGGGACAATGCCCTCTTCAAATTGAGCTATGGGGTCCGTGCTCAGTGACACAAGAAGGCTTTGCTGTAATTGACTTTTGTCAGTAGTTCCCTGAGTTTGCATCCCTGCAATACTTTGCAACTTCCATGCATCACTGTGCGTGGGAACCATTGCCAATATGAACCAAATTCTTTCTGATTAGCGCTAATACATTTCCAACAAGAGGATAAACTTACCAGACATGACATCTCAAGACCAATCATAAGCATCATTAACAAGATTGCCAATCAAAGTCATAGGCATACCGTATAGTTGTAATGCTCTGTAGTAGTACACTTCGGGTTACTTGATGAAGAGTCCACAAGGAAGATTGATGCCTCAATAGTGCCAAAGTGCCTAGCTATCCAAGACTCAAGGAAGAGGAATGTCCAAGATGCAAGCACTATGAGAGACGCTCAACAATGAGAATGAAGGTATAGAGCCAAAATTCCCCAATTTGTGGTTCCTAATGGCCTCTTAAGGGCTAACAAGCATCAAACTTTGAAATGTTGATCCATCTCAGCCATAGGTTACTATGAAAGAGCTTGAGGATTCAATAATCAATGCTTTGCACTCACTTATTGACACAAGGTGTTAAACAATTTTGAGCTTTTGATCTTTTCCATGGAATCTTGAAACCACCAAGGTTGATCAATTTCCTGCAATTTGCCAAAGCATGGAAATACTCTCTGCCAGACTAATCACCCAGATGTGATTGAAGCAGATATTCTACAAATAGTGCATTCAATGACAACACTGTCAGTGATTCTGGTTCTGGTCAAAGTGAAGGATCACACATTGACTTTGAAATCATCTCACCCTCTACTATTGCTATACTGCAAAATACTATGCTGATCAAGCTAAAACTCTAGTGCTCCAATTCCAGAATCAGGTTTGGACCTGATTGCTTCTGTGCTATCCAATTTCTCATTTCCTGATGTAAAATATTGGCTACTAGAGGTATATCCTTAGTTCCATCATTGTCAATAAGGAGGTTGACAAATCCATTCTCAAATATGTCTATAAGATGGTAATCAACTCAATTCATTCATGGACATCAAAACTATGAGAGGAAGGTACAATATCTTCCAGTTTCTCTGCATTCATGTAGGTTACATTTTGGACTCCGCAGGCTATATTCGTATGGATGATTTTGCTGGGATGGAGAAGCATGCATCAATGGCCATTTCATCTCAAAGGTTCTTGCCAATATGCCAAGAATTGTAGCTCTGTGTGTTTAGTTTGAGGTAGAGGCAACATATACAATCATAAGTCCTTCCAACTATGCGGCCACTATCAGAATCTTTGAATTAAAAAAATAACATTTTCTTATCATGTTTACTTCCTTCACATCACTGTTCTCCTTGAGGTATCGCTTGCATCATGGAAAGGTCATCCACTTCCTATCAAGCTCGCTTCCAGCGTGAAGAGCTAGTGGATGCAGTCCAGAAATTATGACACCTACTGAATCTTTGACGAGCAAGTCTAAGTTTGAGATATAGATCATTGTCTGGTTGTGTTGCCATAGAGGCACATTCCATCAAAATCCACCCCTCAAGTTGGCTCACGGGAGCATGCTTGCTCATTTGATTTTTCTATGCGATATATCTTAGGGTTATATAGCGCCCCGGGTCGATGCCTATGCCTTTGGTTCCATCATTGTGTAGCAGAGCCAGTGTCGTTGTCTCTCAAGCTATGGCAAAGGGACAAAAGCTCAAGCGCGGGGGCAACAAAGTCAACCCCAGGGCTGCATCCGAGGCCAAGTAACAGGCAACGACAAAACTGAGTACAATTGAGAAGCCGACCGAGGAGCCTAAAGTTGCAGTGGCAGTAGCGCCCTCAAAGGAAGCTGAGAAAAGCATGTTCAAAGATGAAAGAGAGAGAGACAGGGAAACTCAATCTCCATGAACCTTCAGGTTCCCATAGCTTTCTTCATTAGTTCACACTAACTTAGAAGCACACAAATACAATGTAAAGTAACCTAGTCTTAGTGTTGACTAGATTGACTAACTCTAGTTAGGTCACCTACTAACATAAACCCAACTTATTCAATGTAGTTACATGGAGACAACACACACCTAGCTGTCTCACAGATGTCGGTCACACATAAAGACGTACCTACTGAGCTTGACTTCTAACACTCCCCCTTAAGCTCAAAAACAAAACTCAAGTCATCTGCATCACTCCAAGTAGTTGTCTAAAGTGAATGAACTTATCTTTACCAAGTGATTTGGTAAAGATGTCTGCTACGTATTCTTCAATCTTCACATGCTCCAAGTCAATCTGATATGCTAAAACCATTTCCCTGATGAAATGGTAGTGAACCTCAACGTGTTTCGATCTTGCATGATAAACAGGATTGCTTGCTAACATGACACTGCTCAAATTGTCACAGTATAGCCTGACTTTCCTATCCAAGTGTACTCCCAAGTCATTCAACAATTTCTGTAACCACATAGCTTCACAGGCCGCTAAGGTTGCACCACAATACTCTGCTTCCATACTGGATAGTGCAACTGTAGGATGTTTCTTACTTTACCACAACTGATCATGCTACTACCCAATCCAAATGCATAACCACTGGGTTGACCTCTTGTCATATGTGCAACCAGCCCAATTAGCATCAGTATACCCCATCAAGTCAAGGGGTTTCCCATATGCATAGAACAACCCATGATCTGTGGTACTCTTTACATATCTCAGAATTCTCTTGATTGCATCCAAGTGTGGTTTGCGAGGCTTTTGCATGAATTGACTGATCAACCCCACATCATAACTCAAGTTAGGTCTAGTGATCGTGAGATAGATCAAGCTGCCTACCATCTGTCTGTACATGGTAACATTCTCAATCTCTGTCCCAACATCAATATGTAGCTTGACATTCTACTCTAAAGGCATATCCATAGGCTTGCAATCAGCCATACCATATGTCTGTAACATGTCCTGAGCATACTGCTTCTATAGCAGCCATATGCCTTGAGGTGTAGAGACAACCTCAATCTCCAAAAAATATTTTAGCTCTCCTAGGACCTTGATCTTAAACTCAGCCTGTAAACATGTCTTTACTTCAGCAATCCCACTTTCATTATCTCCTGTAATGATTAAGTCATCAACATAGACCACTAGAAATACATAGCCACGATCTGTCTTCCTCACAAACAAACTATGATCAGCATCACCCAATCAGAAACCATGTTGCTGTAAATAACTGTTGATGCAAGCATTCCATGCTCTGGGTGCGTGTTTCAGCCCATATAATGACTTTTTCAGTCGGCATACATGTGCTGGAAATTCTGGATGCACATAGCCTTCAGGCCGTTCCATGTAAACTTCTTCCTGTAACTCTCCATTCAGAAAGGCATTATTTACGTCCATCTGCCATAGTTTCCAGCCTCTAGCTGCTGCCAAAGCAATCACAGTTCTAACTGTAGCCATCTTTGCTACATGGCTGAAAGTCTCCTCATAATCAAGACCATACTGCTGTGCATACCCTTTTGCAACTAGCCTGGCCTTGTATCTTTCCAGTGATCCATTTGATTTACATTTTACATTATACACCCACTTGCAGCCAATAGGTGTTTTTCCCTCAGGCAACTATACCAAATCCCATGTGCCATTTTCAGCCAAAGCTGAATATTCCTCATCCATAACAGCACGCCAATCCTCATCTGCAATTGCCTCATCAAACTTACTCGATTCTCTAAAACTTGTTACTTTCGTCATATAAGCATAATGATGGGCTAAATATCCAGTGTAAGTATACGTATCAACAGGTTGTCTGACCCTCTTTGATCTCCTAAGCTATGGCTCACTGTGAGCTTCCCTCTCATGAGGTGGCACATAATGACTCTGCCTAGCACCTGGCGTCATAATAGATGGAATCCCCAATTCATTGTCTAAGCTATCACTGCTAGATGAATCATAACCTGCAGTGAGTGGACCTGTTACATCTTCAAAAACCTTTTCTTTTCCCTTATCTATTCTCCCCCTCACTGACATATCCGTGTCAATGGATGCAGTAGTGTGACTGCGCAATCGTCCTATCCAAGGACTCATTGTAGATGATACATCACCTGTTTGACCACTCATGGAAGTACTCTCTGCAGGAGTATTTTCAGCATGACTCATACTGGGTGAGCCATCAGTAGGCATTGCAACAGGATTCCCATACCAGGATGCTAACTCATCAAACACCACATCTCTGCTTATGAGTGTTTCATGTGTAGAAGGTACATAACACTTATAAGCTTTCCGTTCCTGTGCATATCCCACAAACACACTCTTCACTGCCTTAGGATCCAATTTCTTCCTCTTCTCATCTGGTATATGCACATATGCAATGCTGCCAAATACCTTCAAGTGTAAAATATCAAGTTTATGACCATACAGCCTCTCATATGGAGTGACATCATGAATCCCTGCTGTAGGGGTTCGATTCAGCACATAGACGAGCAATCATCACTGTTTCAGTCCAATAACCATTTGACAGACATTACTCATTCATCATAGCTCTAACTGATACCATATTTAGCTACATGTCAAAGTATAGCTACATGTGTATAGCTACGGTGTATAGCTACATGTGAGCTATCTTCTAATCCCATATTTAGCAAGATACCTGTCAAAGTAATTAGAGACATATTCACCTCCTCCATCTGATCTCAAACAGGATATGTAGCAGCCCAACTCATTTTCAGCATGCTTCTTGAAGTTTTTGAATGCATCAAACACATCATCTTTATGCTTCAAAACATAAAGCCAAGTGTACCTGCTGAAATCATCAATAAATGAGACATAATACCGTGCACCTCCAAAAGAAGCATTATGTGAAGGACCCCAGACATCAGAGTGCACCAACTGTAAAGGCCTAGTGCTGTTTTTTACATGTTTCATGAAAGGAAACTGTGCCTGCTTCCCAAACTGACATGTAGGGCATACATGACCAAAGTCATTATACTTGAATTTAGGTAATCCAAGTATTACTTCCTTCTAATGCATAGATTTCAGCTTTTGTACATTGACATGTCCAATCTGTTGTGCCAAATCTCTACATCCCGAATGGCACTCTCATCATGAGCAAATATGGCTGCCTTAAGTCCCGGAAAGGTTGCATCCAATGTAAACATCCTGCCATCCCTTCTTCCCTTGGCAATTAACTTGCAGCCATTTCCATACTCCTCAATGAAGCATCCATCTTTGTTAAATCTCACTTGCAGATTCTAATCTACCATTTGACCCACAGACAAAAGATTCTTTGTTATAGTCGGTACATGTAATACATCATGCATGCCTTTCTTCTTGCCATCAAGCATCATAAGAGGAACAATTCCTTTATGCTTTATGTCATGTTGGGTGTCATCCCCAGTACATACATGATCATGTGTACCTTCAGCCATCTCATCAAACCACTCTCCATGCGGTGTCATGTGGTTTGACGCTCCAGAGTCATTGTACCATCTATCATCTCTATCATGTCTCGATGCATTTTTGGATACATGCTGCATGGAAAAGAGTCTATCAACTTGCTCATCATGAGCACCACTGGAAGATGCATAGTGCCCATGCTATCTGCCCTTTGCCTTCATATCTCCCTGCTTCTTGTAGCAATCCTTTGCAATGTGCCCATACCTACCACAATAACGGCAATCTTTGTCCCTGTTGGACTGATCAGAAGACTGCCATGAACCAGATCCACCACCTCTACCTTGGGGTGATCTCCCCCTGCCTCTAAACCCACCAGATCCACGCTGGCCTTGTGTATTTGCACCATGCCAATTATCCTGCTGCTGCTGCTGCTGCTGTCCATAAGCATTACGAGTGTCACCACGACCTCGAAATGAACCACGACCTCTAAATCCTCTGCCACACTAGCTAGAGTATAACATAGTGTCTCTACTCTGAGATGCACTAGAACCTGTATTCAAACCAAGTTTGACCTCCTCATGCAACAACAAAGCAACTAGCTCTTCCTAGGTTGGGGGCTCTTCTCTAACAGAGATAGATGTGTCAAAAGCTTCGTACTCTTTCCCTAATCCATTCAAGGCAATAGCAATCATATCATCTTCTGATATGCTTGAGCCAATGGTAGCAAGTTGATCAGCTATGGTCTTGATCTCCGTGGTATACACCTGGATGCTCCTCCCATTCCTAGACATGTTGTTAAACAGTTGTTTCAACTGGATCTTTCGTGCATGTGTCATGGTTCCATAATTTTTCATCAGTATGTCCCAAGCATCCTTCGGAGTCTCACATCTAGTGATTTGAATTACCATAGCATCAGATATACATAGAGAAAACCAATGCAGCACCTTGCATGCTCTCTCATTCCATAGCCTATAAGCTCTTTTCTGCTCATTAGTTGGATTCGTTGCAGGCAACTTAGGAGCAGCCTCATCTCCTATACATAGATCCCAATAACCTCTGCCAACCAGAAAGTTTTTCATCCCGAATTTCCATAATGCAAAGTTCTTGTTGTCTAACTTTTCTCCAACTATCTGAGTGATATTGTCAGTCCCATGTGCATTAGCCATGATTCAATAGACTGTCTATCAAGTGCCTGACTCCCTGCAAATCGATAAGTATCACTGACCAAGTTCAGTCCACAACAGTTTATGACAGTTTTTTGTAATTAATTGCAGTAAAAAACCAGGGTATTTCAACCCACTGATAACCCAAAGTAGCCTACAAACAAGTGGTCTCAGCTCTAGGTATAACTGTCAATACATAAGCTATGTACTTGCTTCAGCTTAAGCTTCTGCAACCTCACTACCAGGATGAATACATGCAGTCTGAAAACTGTAAATTGTGAGTAACCAGCAGCAATTCCAAGGTCAAAACTGAGTGGTATTCATGTCATACATGTCCCAAAACTTCCCAGATAGCTGCTAGTACATTTGGCAGTCAAGACATAAGCACAGAGGCACAAAACAGTGCGTAACCAGCAAGTATAAGTGACATAAATTTGCTTACAGATCACCAACAACCAATATTCTGGAAACCAAGATGTATTTCAGCTTCAAAAGTCCTCAAAACATGTCATACATTTACTTTGCAGTGGCAAGTTCAATACATGAGCATTTGAGTAGGCATAGACAACCTGTCTTCATTAATCACTGTCAAAGAGTACATGACTGTTCATAACCATGACTATTCACAACCAGCCCAAGCACTGTCAAGGGACTTATTTCAGGTTCATTTGAATATTCAACAGCATCCAATGCTTTCCTCAATCCTCCATACATTCAGCATGCATATGCCAGTTCATATAGGTGATAGAAGCTCCAAAGTGACATGTATTGCTTCAGCAAGATACAATGCTTGTCATTCACTGTGTATGACATTTTTCAGCCATTAATATATTTCAAATCTGAATGATTTCAGTGAGAAACTTCAGCTCAAATGCATTTCATCAAGTACATATGTCCTCCTGGCATATACCTTTGCTCCATCGATGCTTCTGGGTATGTTTGAGGGCTCCAGATTCATGTCATAAATGCATACATGTTTTGTAATGCCTGTATACAATAGGCCACTATTTGTTGCAGACCTACAATCTCTATTCTCAGCTCATAGGTGAGCTCTCACATAAGCATTTACACCTTGTACTCTTCAAGTACCTTCCACTAGTCTCTGTCAGGCATTTAGCCACTTCATATCACTTGCATATGATGTTTTTTAGCCACGAAGATGTCTGCAGAATACAGGCGCAGTTTGCACAGATCTGTCCTCTGCTCCAGCAGCTCAATTTGATGATGGTGATGATGATGAAGCACACACTAGTGCTTAATACCCCCTTCACAAGGCTCTAAACAAGCCACAAACAGTAGCTTGAACCATAGAGTAAGCAATCACACAATGCCTGCCTTCCATCACAATGATAGCTTGTTTGATCTTTGAGAACCCTTGATCTTCCACTCTTGCAAGTCTTCTTGACTTCCTCCTGCTCCAAAGAGCTCAACCTGGCAACGCTCTGATACCATGTTCAAAGATGAGAGAGAGAGAGATAGGGAAACTCAATCTCCATGAACCTTCAGGTTCCCATAGCTTTCTTCATTATTTCACACTAACTAAGAAGCACACAAATACAATGTAAAGTAACCTAGTCTTAGTGTTGACTAGACTGACTAACTCTAGTCATGTCACCTACTAACACAAACTCGACTTATTCAATGTAGTCACATGGAGACAGCACACACCTAGCTGTCACAGATGTCGGTCACACATAAAGACGTACCTATTGAGCTTGACTTCTAACAAAGTAGAGTCCAAAGGAGCACTTGAAAACAAGAATGCCAAAGAGAAGTCCAGTAAGAAGCGCAAGCGTCCAATGAAGGGGAAAAAGAAGTTTGGTAAGAAGCTTGTCGTAGATGGCACCACCCCCTTCAGAATCACAAGGGCAGCTTGTGTGCAGTGGTTGCTAAACTCTGCTTATGAGAACTTTCACAACCTGAAGCTATGGATCTGGTCTCCAGGACTGTAATCCACCTTTGACCTCATCACAATTCAACATCCATAGGTAAGCACTGGTACTTGGAGCAATGTTGTGAAAGTTCAAGTTGCATCTACTCCTGGGAATAGTGCAGGAGGCTTGGTTAAAAGTTCCCCTCAACCTACATCTGCTGAATTTGGTGGATGCCCATCTTCTCCTGTTGCAACCACCAACCACATTTTGGGTTCTGAGAAAAACTAGCAAAGTGCCACTTTGTTGCACTGCCTGCCCAACATCTGCAGGGAATGTCTTCAAATAAGGAAAGGCTTCCAGTTAGTCGAGATACTGTTTCATCAAACCGGCCAATGATTGAAAGCTCTAGTCATCCAAGAGATGGCCACAATAGACTGTCTCCTTTTGTGCAGAAGAGGCTTCTTCAAAATTGGCTTGGGGTTGAAAAAACGAGCTGCCATCTTTGTCTTTTGGCCTCCAAATTCAGTCAAGCCTCCTACCATAGTTGTGTAAACTCCCAAGAAAACTGCCATCTCTATAGTACTTCTTGACTGCTGGGGTTCTTCAATGTTGTACTTGTGCACAGTAGGGTTTCCTGAGACTGAAAAAGGAACAAAGTCTAAAGGAAGGAGAGAGAAAGGAAGGACCTAAAAACTAGGCTCTAATACCAATTGTAATGAAAGAGACCTAACTAATCTAATTAAAAGAGAGAGAGAGAGAAGGAGAGAAGGAAGAAGATTGCAAAAGAGAGAGAAGAAGAGAGCATAGGAGAGAGAAATACTAGGAGAAGAGAGAGAAATACAGGAAAAGAGAGAGGAAGCCATGGGAACTGAAGGTGAAGGTGAGGAGACAGATTTGTATTTTATCAAATGGTGCCCTAATCATGTCCTTGTACACCTTAAATATCCTATCAGTGTAATCGGGTATTTGCATGTGCTAACCCTGTGTAAGACCCTCTAATCCCCATTCTTTACACTTGGCTAGTCTGGTGAAATAGCAACTCCATGCATATTGCAGTACACCAAAGAAGAGCATTTTCTCAACATACAAGCAAATGAGAATAGAGACATTTTGACCATTAAATTGTTTTAATTCCCGCCCAACTTCCTCTAGGACCTTGATAGCTATGGAATCAATCTTCTCTTCATCCTCCCTTTGTTGTTGGTGTTGTAACATTTGGATTTGTTGTTGTTGAGTCTACTGCAGTATGCATACCAACTATTGTAGAGTATCTCCTAAAGAATCCCCCATCTTGGAGTTCTCTCACGCCGACCTTCACGTCGGGTTCACCAATGTCGCAACACGTAGGGTTGAAGGTCACCACAGGGGTTTGGCAAGAAAACTTCCTCTATGCTGCTCAGATCGCCAATCTGATGCTTCC
This sequence comes from Lygodium microphyllum, assembly GCF_053477565.2. Taxonomy (NCBI): domain Eukaryota; kingdom Viridiplantae; phylum Streptophyta; class Polypodiopsida; order Schizaeales; family Lygodiaceae; genus Lygodium; species Lygodium microphyllum. The sequence goes on along the minus strand of NC_141144.1, from coordinate 25,282,188 downwards.
ATTGGCTCTGAAAAGGGGGTAAAATACCAGCACACCTATCCAGAATTCTAGCAAATCACTCCCTCTTCATCTCCCACTTCTCAGAGTGTTGTTCACTGCCTGAAAACAACGATCACACGTTATGTGATTTCGCTAATCTTTCTTTTTACATAAAATCCTCTCAAAATAGCTGAAAGATACATGCTTTCTTTTACATGTTATCCTAATCTAGAAGTTGTCTACAATTTTACGGATTTTTATAAGAGATAATATCTAAAATATCAAAATTTGACTAAAACTTGTCCAAAAATCTAATATTTTTGAACCAAGGAAACTAACACTAATGCCTAAAGTGGCATTGGCTCTCTAGATCTATAAGGAAGCCGCACTCTAGAGTTTTTCACATGATGTGCGCTTAGCGGCACAACACCGTCCTAGTTAAAAGAGTACGTTGATATATTTCTTGAAGAGCTAATTGAGTTACCTCGAGAAACATAAGTCAATCATGAGCTCAAACTTGTTCTAGGAGCTGCTCCAATGGCAAAGAGACCTTACAAAATGTCTATTCACGAAGCCATCAAACTAAAAGAACAACTCAAACAACTACCAACACAAGGGTATATTCAGCCAAGTAGTTCACCATGGGGAGCCCCAATATTATTCCAAAAGAAGAAATATGGAACTCTTCATCTTTGTATCGACTACCCAGGGCTAAACCAAGTAACAATAAAGAATAAATACCCAATCCCAAGGATAGTCAAGCTTCTTGATTGTCTACAAGGAGCAAGGATCTTTTCTACGATCGATCTTCAGTCACGATATTACCACATTAAAGTTAAGAATGACGATATTCCAAAGACCACCTTCAACACAAGATTATTCAAAAAGTAAGTTGCCATTAACTGGACGCCAATTGAACAGCCTAGCTTTGAGCAACTAAAGCATACTTTGGTAACTGCTCCTATTTTAAGGCTACTTGACTTAAGCAAGGAATTTGAAGTTATCACAGATGCGAGCTCTCTTGCATTGGGATGCATACTAATGCAAGAAGGTCATCCTATAGCTTACTCCTCAAGAAAGTTGACAGCCCATGAGAAGAGATATGCTACTCATGAATTGGAGTTGTTAGCTATGATTCACACTCTCAAATTATGGAGACATTACTTGCTTGGAAATAAGTTTTCCTTAGTTATAGATCATAAAAGTCTTAAGTGTATTTTTACTCATCTTGATCTTAATATGAGGCAATGACAGTGGACCAAAATTTTGCAGGAGTACAACTTTGAAATTAAGTTCACACCTGGTAAAGAAAATGTAGTAGCAAATGCCCTTATTCATGAAGGCTTCCTTAGTGCTCTTATCGCTAAAGAACCATCTAGGGCAAAAACTCTGGCTATAATGGTATCAATGACAACTAATCCTATCATTGAGTTGACCAAGGATGAAGCAAATAAGAACCCAGACTATCAAGAATTGTTTTAGAAAGTTCATAATAAAGAACAAGATCATCCCAAGCTCAAGAATAAGTATCAATTCTCTATAGATGAAGATGAAGGACTTGTTTATTTCAGAATGAGACTATGCATTCCTTCAAGTCAGACTCTCAAGAGAAGGATACTTTAGGAAGCACATGATTCTCCTTTTTCAGGACACCCGGGCTATGCAAAAACTCTTAATGATGTCAAGAAAAGCTATTACTGGTGGCAAAGACTCAAGGGCGATGTACTTAAGTATATCACTCAATATCTAAATTGCCACCAAAGGGTAAAATATGAGCATGTCAAGTTACCAAGAAAAATCCAGACACTTAACATTTCCTAGATGAAATGGGAGTTTATTAGCATGGACTTTATAGTTGGGTTACCTTCTGTGTATAAGGAGGATATAACTCAATAATGGTGATAGTAGACATGCTAACAAAGGTCGGTCATCTTATTCCAACAAAAACCAATTACAAAGCTTTAGATTTTGCAAGAATTTTTGTAAAAGAGATTTTTAGGTTACATGGGTTACCTAAAAGAATCATCAATTATCGTGATTCTCTTTTCACATCACATTTTAGGAAGAGTTTATTTGAAGCCATTGGAACCTAACTTTGTTTCTACATTGCTTATCATCCACAAAATTGATGGGTAGACAGAATGAGTTAATCAAGTAATTGAGGATATTTTGCGAGCATATTGCAGCAAGGAACCTAAAAAGTGGATTTAGTATATACCCTTAATGGAATTTGCTTATAATGCCTCCTATCATCGAAGTGTTCAGATGACTCCATTTCAGGCACTATATGGTCAAGATTATCATATGCCACTTAATTTTTCCAATCCTACTCTAAGGGTAAAAGCTTCAAGAAAAATGTTAGAAGAAATGGATGATCAAATAAAGATTATCAAATAGGATATTCAAGCTACCAAGGACCCGAAAAAAGGCGTATGCTGATCTAAAAAGGCAAGAACGAATCTTCGGAGAGGAAGACATGGTCTTCATCCATGTCCATCCAAAGTATTAGAAGATAGGCATAGAAACCCACCGTAAGCAAGAGTGTATGAGGGCAGATGGATGTGAATAGCCTGAAGGACAAGGGAAACCCTAACCCTAGCAAGGCGAGAGAGGCTATATAAATAGCCCATGGGTCACTATCAAAGTGAGATAGAGTGTACCCAAGTTGTACCTTGAGCAACTTAGTAAACAAGATTGTGTTCTTGTACTTTGAGCTCCCATCTCCCTCTTGTGCACAGTTTTCCTATTGTAACTCTATTTTTCCACATAGCATCAAAGCCCCCTTTGATCCTTTCATCTTCCTCAAACCTCAGCCTCACTAACTGCACAAGGAAATCTTAATTTCTCTCATCTTAGACCTTCAAACTCCATAGTCAGCTTTACCCCCTGACCTTGGAGGACCTAGGGAAGCCAAAGGAGAGCATTTCAGCTCTTGGCTTCAACTAAGAACTTCTTCCTAACACAAGGCAACCAGTCCTGGCACTTCAAAGGGAAACATTGGGCAGTGTGGCAGATGGCATTGAAGAAATCATCAAATTAGTATAGTTCTTAATAGGTGAATAGTTCGTACAGCAGTGTGGCCTATAGGAGGTGCAACAATGGTGATGACCATGGGGCTTTGTTAGCCCCCCAAGTGGGCTATCTCCACCCAAGAGGGTTCTCTGAAATTCTTCTTCTACTGCTCCCACATATTCAAACCCTAACTTTGGGTTTCATGGTAGCCATAGCCACAAGCTTGAAAGCTTTACCTTCTTGTTTTGTTTCATCTTTTGCTATCACTAACAATGATTTTAATAACTGAGTTATCTCTTCTAGAGCCAGTTACTAATCTGGAACTCCATTTCAGAGGTTCTTTCACTTAATAGGGCATCACCAAGCTCATCAAGACGGCGGACGCCTACCATCTCTAGAAGCATAAATTAAGATATGAGTGCTTGGAAGCACTAATGCATATTTTTCAATCATTTTTTGCTACTGGTATTTACTCAATCTGAGTTTTTCAATCAAAAAATTAAAACCATTAAGTGCTCTACTTCATTTTGTAAGGCTATGTGTACAACTATAAACACATAGACCATCCTATCCTAAACTTGTGACGCTTGCTGCATATCATGTGTGGGTTCTTTTAAATACATTGGTCAATGAAATCAGAAAGATGAGTATCATTGTACTCTCCTCGAAGTCATAAGCAACAAGCATTGAAATCATAGACCGTCCTTGTCCAACACAAGGTTCATCTATTAAACCAAACCACAAGGAGGAGCCACAAGTCTAGTCCAGGTTCACATCATTGAAGCCTAAAAAGACCATTAAACCTTAGAAGAAGATTAAACATAAGAAGGGACCACCAAAGTCATATTTTGAAGTACTATATATGTATGATTTTCAGCCTTTCTCTTCATTGCAATTTTGAATATCAATTGTTTGTAAGGGTGTCCTTGATTTGCTTCCGCATTCATTGACAAGTTTGTAAGGGACTAGACATTGCCCTTGTCTAAGGAAGTGGTAAGACCTTCCCAATGGCCACAACATATGTTGATATCTAACCTCAAATTCGTAACTTTGATGGCAAAGATTTTCACCCATGGCAGGTACTTATCAAGTACAAGATGATGGAGAGAGGGTATTGGCCTCTCACTCAAGGCACTAGAGCTATAAACTCTGCAAATCTGGTTGATGTAGAGAATAATCAACATGCCCTAGCAATCATAATGTTACAGTTGTATGAGTCCTTGATTCATCATGTTGATCAACTAAATACTGCTAAAGAAAAATGGGATGAGTTTGAAAAGCTTTATGGAGCCACTGGTAAAAATACTAAAATCTTCCTTAAACTTGAATTATTTAGCTTGGAATATAGATCAACAGAAGACTTGGGAAAATTCATTTCTCACATGAAGGATCTCATGGCATAGCTTGCCTCACTACAAGCTCCAATCCATGAAGAGGATGCTAATGTTATTCTCCTAAAAGCTATAAAAAAGGCGTTTCCTACCCTTGTAACCACTCTTACCAACATTCTAGATCCTACATTGGCAAGCACCATCCAATCATGCTTGGATGAAGAAAAGAGGAACCACAAAGAAGGTAGTACCAGTCAGGCATATTCAACTTCCCGTGATCAAGTTTTGGTATATATAGTTCTCACTAAATGTTCTTTTGTAAGAAAAAATGACATATTGTAAACAAATGTTGGAAGAAGTATCCGAAAAAAATGAAATGTAACAAATGTAAGAAGACAAGGCATATAACTAGTAAATTCCCCAAAATTCTTGAAGTACCCAAAGAATTGGTGGCCAACTATGTCTCCAATCCATTTGATGATCAACTTTTTTGAGTCTCTAAACCATCTACCTATAAACACTTTTGTAGCCTGATCTATAAAGGCATCTCATTTGTTTTGGGGGGGGGGGGGGACATTTTTACATGCTTTGTAATCCATTGCCACCTTGTCATTGAGGGGGTGTTAGAAGATAGGCATAGGAACCCACCGTAAGTAAGGGTGTATGAGGGCAGATGGGTGTGAATAGCCTGAGAAGGATAGGGAAAAACCTAACCCTAGCTAGGAAAAAGCTATATGAATAGCCCATGGGTCTCACTATCAAAGTGAGATAGAGTATACCCAAGTTGTACCTTGAGCAACTTAGTAAACAAGATTTTGTTCTTGTACTTTGAGCTCCTATCTCCCTCTTGTGCACACTTTTCCTTCTGAAACTCTGGTTTTCCATACAAAGAAGAGTTCTTTGTCTTTAGGAGAATTTAAGAAGCTCAGTCCAAGATATTGAGGACCCTATAAGATTCTCAAGTGCTTAGGACCAAGCACTTACAAGATACAACTCCCTGAGAATATTAAAATCCATAATGTATTTCATGTTAGCTTATTGAAAGCATATGTAGCTAATCAGAACCATATCCATGATTATCAACAAGTTATAATACCTAGCCAAGGAGTCCTTGAGCTACAACCTGACAGAGTAATTGACATAAGGGAGAGAAAATTGAGGAGTAGAACCCTTAGAGAATATCTTGTCCAATGTAGAAGGATTATCTTGAAGAAGATACAACATGCATAGATGAGAATGCTCTTTATCAACAATATCCACGGTTTCTCTCGAGATAAGGACATCTCGATTTATCTAAAGGGAGGAGGATGTAATATTTTCACACAATTAAAAGTTAGTTGGTTAGTTCAAAAGTTAGTTAAGTTAGTAAGGCTACTAACTAAAGACTAATTAAAGTAAAAACTAACTAATGTTAATAACTAACTAACTAACAATTGTATTTAATTTTTAAAAAAGAAAAAAAAAAGGATGATCGTAACCCGACATTTTTTTCCAGATTGACAAGGATTGTAGCCACCCATCATAGAAGTTACCATGTGAATGAGAGCTATGAGCCATATTAGTCATTAATGTCAATGAGTATAGTATGGATGGTCCAAAAATATTAGATTTTTGGAAAAAACCAACATATTTTAGATATTATTTATTGTAAATATCTTGAAAAAGCTAAAAAAATATCTAGAACAAGATGTCATGTAAAAAAAACCAAGTGATTTTTTCATCCAGTTTTGGAGATTTAATACAAAAAAGAAGGATTGGCAAAATCGCATACATCGTGATCACAGTTTACAGGCAGCAAACAACACTTCGAATAAGGAGAAGAAAAAGGAGTGTTCTAAAATATTTCTAATTAAGTGTCTTGGGTTTTACCCACCTTTCAGAGCCAACGGAACCATCAGATTTGTGATTTGAGCATCAGACTGCATCTTAGAAGTTTTACATAATTGATTTTACCAAGATCCCCTCCACAAAGAGCTCTTCTTCTCAACCACAACCCTTCTTCTCTAATTCAACTATAAATTTGAGGCATGCGGAGCAATTTAGAGAAGCACAAAGAGACCCCGAGATAGGCTGCGAGATTGAGGTAGAGAGAGGAAGGTAGAAGGATACCCCTCTAAGAGGTTGCGAGAAGGAGCTTGAGAGAGAGAGAGAGAGATAAAAGAGTTATCTCGAGAGGCTGCGAGGGAGAGATTTAGCTCAATCCCCCCTATCTCTAAGCCATCTTCTCTTATTCTCTCATATGTCAAATTTATTGTGCCTTCCCTATCTCTTGAACACACTCATAGACAATGACTCCAAAGTGATGAGGTGGAATGACTATGAGAACCACCACAATCGGTGGGCATTATCACAAATACGGGAGTGATCAAGGTTGTTGGAGTTACCACTACCAAACATAACATTGGGTGTGGCAAATGCAAGCACAAGCAAATGCAAAATTTCTAATGTCATTGTGCCAAACCAAGTTATTCACTACTAGGTTATTATTTTTCACTTAAAATAATAAGGTTTTTACCAAAATTTTGCACAAAATATTAGCTTCCATATTTTTCACTTACACGAGTTGACAACTTCATCTAGAAAGCATATTAGTACATCCATAAATGATTAATCACTATGAATTGTAGCTACATTAATTGAGATTCCAAATCATAGAATCATATTAGAAATAATTTCCAGAGGTTATTGCACATATGTCTTTATGCGCATTCGATATAGTTATGGTCAAACCCGATAAGGTCAAGTATTGACTAACGCTTAAAAAGTAAAACCTTATTTACAAGTCTTATAAATCATCTCGTTAAATTATTGTTGCAATATTTTGGGTAAGATAGCCTAAACGAAAAATTCATGTCTTGCTTAACATGTTGTAAGAGATGTACTCAACACTTCTTTATGGGGAGGAGAATCCTCATTAGAATGTAAGGCTACCTTAGGATAAGGTCTACCTTGGCTATGGAAGCTTTGAGCTGCACCATGGTGTGATTGACATCGCATCATTTAATATATTATGTTTGGAAGGACTGTTTGTGTTTGCTAGAATCTAGATCTCTCATTGATAATATTGACAAATAAGATAAAAGGAAGGATCACACTAGGCTTTCCCTAAGCTATCTATGAAACCCTACTCCAACTAGGGAGTCATGGTTATCGCTTTGAGAGGCTAGCAGACACTCACACTAACTTATAAACTAACCTATTACCAATTAACATTTTAGTCTTAACTAACCAAAAATTTATTCATGTGAAGACGCAGGGATGTTACAAAAACATTGCTTGTCCACACAGTCTATTCCAATTAGGCTCCAATGAAAACTGAAAATAATCATACTTCAATAATTTAGCAAAATAAAATCTTGTAAAATTCAATAGAATATTAAATTACTTACTTATCATTGTATGGAATAAGAAGGAGCTCCAAAGTATTAAAGTCAATTGGATTGAACCAATGATCAAATGCACTTACATCAAGCTCACTCCTCATATAGTATGAGATAGATGGATCAAGAACCTCAAATTTTTATTGTATATCACAGGGGAGCTCATGCATTACACACCTAGAAAAGGAATTAAGATAGTGAGCATAAACATGAAAAACCTATTAGTAGAAATATATAGTAAGTAAAGATAAATTTGGATATATTATACATCATCCCAACAAGAAAAATAGAGTCATTTACTTCTCTCATTTTATTCTCAGGATCTGAACACTAGCAAGAGTAAAAAAATATAATATCAAATCTTCTGTGACTAATATCACCATGTAAAAAGAAAGAGACATCAAAACCCTGAAGATCACTCCTTTCAATAAGGGTAGATAGCTCTTTTTCAAAAGATGGTAGTTGCTTTGCTTCCTTTTCTTCTCCCTTCTTCCTTCTATACTCCATCCATTTATCTGCCTACTCTTTCGTGGTCTTTTCCACTTGCTTATGTGGTCTTATGTCTTTTTCATGAGTGATATTTTCAACCTTAGAAATCGGATCACCTTTCTTTTTTCTATACGGATACACATTTAAAGTCTTCTCATCTATAAGGGGGACTAGCTCAAGGATCTTTGAAAATATGTATCTCAACCTCCTAAGAATTATCATATCTTTGTCCATAAGTGTAAGCCTATGTGCATGAGCAGCATAGATATAGAAATCTTGAAAAAAATCATTCAAAAAATATTCTACATCCTCCTAGATGCAATTGAGAGATGTTCTTGTCCGTCTAAAACTATTAAGATTATGCTTGTCACAAATTTATCTAACAAGCCTTTGAAGGGTACTTTTAGAATTGCATTATCAAGAGCATTCATTGTAGTTCTAATCTCCTTCAAGCATCCAATATGCTGTGAAAATTTTCTCCTTGGTTTTGATTTTCTTGGAAGTTTAGAAGGCTTGGAGGACTCATGGATCTTTGAAGCAAGGCCTCTAGGATCAACTTTCTGTTTTCTTGCAGTAGACTTAGTTCTAACCATTTGAAATCTCCAAAAATAACAAAAAAACTCAAAATTATAAGATTGTGAAATATGAAGAATGAAATGTGAAATGAAGACTTATCCATAATAGAAAACCTCCATTTTCATGTTTTAGAAATCAAAAAATATTTTTTAGTTTTATTTCTCAAATAAAGGAGAACATTTGTAAATAAAAAATGATATAGAACCATGCTCTAACTAGAGCATAGAAAAAATACAACACTATAGAGAAATAACAACTAGCTAGGATTTGTTAAAGAGAAAATTACATTATTATAGATAAAATGTCTTCTTTGTAGCCCAAGACTATAGAAAATGCTTCATAAAACCACTCTTCAAAGTAGTACTTTAGCTAGCCCAAGTGCATTATGGGACCTTGGGTGTGATAAAATCTTACCTTGTAAGTTGGGTATTGAAAAAATTTGCATTGTGATGAAGTTACCTCGTATTGGTGAAGTTGGAACAAAAAAGGACCTTGGTGGTTTGAAAATTCACTTTGTGGTTTAAAAATTCTTTTTTAAATGACATTTTCTTGAAGTATAATGAGCAATTTACTCCACACGTATGGCATGTATATCATTGTCACCTTTTGGAATTTCTGCCTCATGTCACTGATCTTTTTGGACGTTATGGCACTTTTATGGCACTATTTTTTGGGTGAAAGAAAATGCTTTTTATCCTTCGTTTTTAGTTTAAATATATAAATTTCCAATTAGTGCATGGTATATTTTGAACAAGTTCGATGATGACCATTTATAAATAGATACATGTTGTGAAGTGAATTCAAGTTATTGTATACACAAACTTTTCTTCTACGTATTTTTTTTCCTCTCACAACCATAAACCTTGCACATTGTAAGTCAAGAATACGTATGCTCTTGACAAAACAAGTTCATGCTCGCAAAGCAATACACTTCTAAGGTAATAAACTTCTATTCGTCATTTCTCTTATGCATAAGTGTTATGATTTATTCTTAATTCTGCAATAAGCAATAGATATGATTTGAAATTTTTATTTTAAAGATATACAAGTAAGGAGTTCATCTTTACTTTGTGTTAGCTTTTTTCATTTGACTGAATGGTATATTTTATGCAATCAAATGCAATAAGACTCTAAAAAGCTCCTCTAACCTCTATAATCGCGTTTCATAAGTCCTAAACTCATAAATCGTGGTGGCTGCCAAATGAAACATGAAAGCTTGGATAATAAACTTGTGTTTCATAGGTCCTAAACTCATAAATCTCCATATTAAGAGCATGTTCCAAGTGATGTAGGTTGAAAATGTATTGCCACTTTTTGTTGAGTCATTTTGAGTCAAGGCCTTTTGTTTCTTGAAGGGAATTAGGACTTATACAAATCTAAATTGCTTCTTTTGATGTAAGAAAATGTGGATTGGTTCTTTCTATTCCTAAACTTGTCTTGTTGTTTCAAAATTTCATTTTGTGAGTAATCAGGATGACTAGAAGGAAGATTTCTCTAGAGGGAATGGAGGAAGATGATTTGGAGGATACATGTGATGAGAAGCCATTTGATTTCCTCTTTGCAATTGGAAATTCATCCAAATTCAACTATATCAGAGATATGCTCAATGTTCCCTTTGATTTGCAAGAGCTCTTCAAGGATCTTGAAGATAAACTAAAGAATTATAGGGAGTATTATGATAGGCATGTGTAGGGCCTAGAGAAGTGGGAAGCACATTGCTCTTTTCATCATGATCAACATCAACGTCTTCTTGTCCACAAGGATGTTGAATTTTTTGTATATCATAAGAATATGGACAATTCTTCTTTAGATACAATACAAGAGAAGAAGACAAATGATGTTGCAAGAAAAAATAAAGAGGTTGAAGAGAAGGGAAAAATGTTTCAAAAGGATGTTGAGAACCAAGTAGTACTTACATGGATTTGTTGTTACTTTGTTTAAAAGTGAGAATACTACAAAAGTGGAAGAAAAGGAGATAGAGTTGAGTGCAGAGATTGAAGAAGGTCCTCTTGATTGTGTCCCAACATTTCCCAGTTAGCTCATCAAAAAAGGAGATATGTATTACTAAATGGTATTCAACACATTGTTTATCTTAGAGAAGGTTACTGCTTAGCAATCCTTGTAGGATGAGGCAAAAATAATAAGAATTTTCTAGATTATAAACAATAATTGCTAGCAAGTCTTGATGTTGAGGGAAAGAATTTTCAAGATAACTCTATGGCCTTGCATTCATGTATTAATTAGATCGTGGAATATGAAAGGGAGGGGCTGCTAATAGAAGAAAATTTCTTACAAATTCAACACAGACTTGATATTGATGATAACATGGGGTATGAAGAGAAACTGAAGTCTCTATCAAGGGAGAAACCAAAAATTTCAATAAATCTTTATGATGATAATCTTAGAATATAAAAATCCTAAGGTATGAAAGATAATTTTAAGATATCCATTGAGGTTTATATTAGAGCTTTTTATGCATTATAGATATATAGGATATTTATCTATTGAGATCTTACATTATTGGGGTTTATTGTGCAGATAGAAATTGAAGATCCAGAAAACTTTCTTGGAAGTGATGAGGCCTCAAGGCCATTGAAGATTGGAAAAATTCAAGGCCTTGGTTATTATATTATTGGAAGCTTAAATAATCAAAAAATTGCAATTCATTAGGGCCAAAAACACTTCCAAAAATGCACTTTTGTTAATCACGGGATTAAGAAATAGGCCAAAGAGAGTTTGCCACGTGTGCAAGAATATGGTATTCTTGTCTCCTCTTTTTTAGAGATAGTGGAGTCCACTTCGTGATTCTCTCTTATTTTTTAGCCAAAATCCCTAAAGTCTGACATGTTTTGGAGTCCCAAAGACGTTATTTACTCACAAATCTGACAAAATACGTGACAGAGATGTGATGAAATTAATAATGAGTTTTTTGAAAGTCGGGAGATCTTTCAATATTCTTTTTGGCGCCGAATACATACTCATTTGTGTTCTTGGCACTACTTTTTAGTTCATTCACCCCTCTTTGAGCTTCTTTCTCTGTGCTTTCATTCTTTTCATGGCTTCCTCTAGGTGCCCTTCTCATTTAATACACTCTTGCACAGTCTATAGCCAGGGAGCAAATGGAAATTGGGAGCCCAAAACCTTTACTGTAAACGATTGGGTTACCATGCTGCCATCTTGCAAGGGCTGTCATAAGGTGAAAGAAGAAAACGAGATGATATAAAACATCACTGGAAGGGGTGTATCATTGCCTTCAAAATTATGCTCGAAGGGTGGTTTGTCAAGGTGCAAAATGTTTACATGGCCAAGGATATGCACTTGCCTCCAAACGAACGTGTTCCCCAACAAACACATTGTAAGTTATTAGTTGAATAATGTATGTAATTATTTTCCATTTAGGCAAGTACTAACAACCGATTTGTCATTGCAGATATCTTTCCGTCAACAAGTATTGAATGGAAACTTGTGGAAAGCCTAAGTGGGACTTTCCATGCCATTCATAAGGCATTGGCAGACATTATTTATGCCGATCAAAATGTGTCTTTTTTTAGTGAATGCAAGGTTTTAATATATTATGCACAGTATGTGGTTCCCTCTAAAGCGGATAGGCATGGGAATATCAAAGATTTGCCATTCCCAAGCCTTTCATCTCTAAACTGGAAGATTCGTGACAAGGTAACGGTGCAGGGTTTCAAATTCAAAATATCTCAGGATATTCAAAAGTCCATGACAGCTGGAAGGATCTCAAGAAGAATATGTTTATCATGGTTTGTACCCCTCCATATCTTCGTGGCTTTCTTCAAAACAACAAATTTACAAAGAACGAAGGTATCCTGGCTAACTTTTCGGAAGACAATTTGGACAACACTATAGGGACGCTTTGGAAATCTAGAGAGTGCGACCATAAGGGTGATACCTTGAGGTGCAGTGCATGCCCTCAATCCTTGGCTTTGGCTTACAGTATCCCTTGCAAAACTCTTGCTTTGGGCTTTGATTACAGGAGATACAAACTAAGATTGGGTATTTGGGTTCCCTTGGATTCCGATACAGATTGCACACCATATAAACTTGCGGTGCACGTTTTGCCGCATGAAGAAGTAAAGAAGGTGAATGTTACTTCCAATTGGAGTCTGAAAGATGTGAGGGATACCTTGGAATTGCTAGACAATACATCCCTTAGATATAAGTTCAAAGTGAATGGTGTAACAATTGGTAAAAGAGCCGAGCACTCTTTCTCTTGTACGAGTTGTTTATCTCCCACAATTGTGAGTTTTGAGCCTTGAGAATGAAAACTTTGCATGAATTTATCTTAATTGATTGTCCTTAAGATATTTCTTAGTGGGAACTCATAAGCTATCATGAAGCAAGTTGCCTTTCGAATGTATAGAAATAACTGTACATTACATTCGATTTATAAGTAAAAAAGTTCATTACATCATGAGGTACAAAAATGTCATATAAATGTACAAAGCCAAAATAATAAGGCTTGTGTATGCTTATGTTTGCTCTTTTGATTCTTTATCTGCTGCCTTCTCCTTTGTTGGCTTTGTGGCTTCTTTATCGATTTCTTCAAAGATGTTTTTTCTCACAGGGCCTTTCTTTGATTGTTGAAAGAATTTCACCTTTACAGGTACTCTCTTTTCTTGGGGTTTAAGAGGGGATGGATCAAATTTCAGAGGAGAAAGCATTGGCATTTCTTTTTTTTTAGACTCTGCAGGAGTGGTCTTTGTGGCTGACTTACCATTACCATTGCCATTGCCATTGCCCTTGCCCTTGCCCTTGCCCTTGCCCTTGCCCTTGCCCTTGCCCTTGCCATTGCCCTTACCATTGCCTTTACCCTTTCCCTTGCCCATTCCCTTGCTTGTGCCCTTGGCCATTGAAGTTTTGGGAAGAAGAGGGGAGTCAGGATCATATGGTGTGTTTTCCTTGTCCAAAATCAGCTCAATGCATCTCTCCCTTATCCACCAAACATACGAATTAGGATAGTCTCTACACTGTAAGAATAAATGTTATAAGTTAGTGAAAAGACATTATGATAAGGGTTACACAAAAATCAAATGAAATTAACTTACATTCACTCATTCTATTTGTAACAACTTTGAATCCACTGTTATGCAAATATTTGATATAACTCTCCATCCACAAGAATGCACATCGCTTTGCAATGGAACTTCTTGTAGAAGAAACGTATAAGACTTTTGAGGATCAGCAAGATCCTCGTATGTAGTATCCAAAAATGTACAAACAAGTCTACCAGCACTACAAAAGGAAGCTTTGTAAGTTCAAAATATTTTTTGTAAATATAATCAAAGTAAGTAATTTTCTTTCAACATACATTCATGCTTGGCCATGAACACCACTAAGAGAGTTCATAAAGATAATTTCTCTAGTAAGATAGTTAATATATATAAGACTCCAATGCCCTTTGCAAATTCAAAATAGAGGTGAGTAGAAGGGTGAAAGAAAATGAATATAAATTTTCCTCTACAGAAAAGAAAAATACCTTTCTACATAAGAGAAAAAGATGTGGTAATTTGTCACACTATCAAAAGTACGAAAGAATGGTGTAATATTAGACCCAGATCTTGCAAATAGTTCCACTGAGAGAAGTTGATTAACAACATATATGGCTCTACGGATATCGAGAGTGAGAGAGAAGACGAATGCCCTGCAATCAATAGAAAAAGCTATTTGAATCGGTCAAAATCAATACAAATTACATATAAAATATACTTGAACCTATAAGCCTCACCTTATGCAACAAAAAACAACGGAGTTAGATAGTTGGACATCCCTTTTCTCCAACATGGGCTTGTCCTCGGGAGATATACTAAGGTAATTCTCCTCAGGTTCCGCAGAAACATTCACAACTATTTGCCCATACACTTTACCCATCCTCTCGTTGTTGACGGGAGCAAGTGATGCGGCTTTCCTCTTGTAAACTTTGTCTTTAGTTTCCAATGCCTCCTGAATTTTTTCACTCAAGATAGACTCCTGCTCGGTGGTACCCCTTGTAGAGTAAAGGTGAGTTATATCCTCAACCTTTAGCTTTTTCCCTTTTCTCGAAAATTTTAGGGGAATGTTAAGGATTTCAAGGGATTTTTGATCATTGGAAGGCAAGGGCCTCAACACTTTATCAAACCTATACCTGATTCTGCTGATCATGCTGAAATCTTTATTCAATAGGGTAATTCTATGAGCATGCGCAGTAGCAATGTAAGCATCGTTCATGAAATCAATAACAAAATCTTCTGTAGCCTCTTGTAGAGCAAGAATTGCTGAGAGTTGGCACTTCTTATTTAGACCAGAGATAGTTGCCACTCTAGATAATCTGTCAGAGATCTCTTTAACAACTCTTATGAAAGCAGCCTTTGGAATCACGTGCTCTGTAGCTCTCTGGGCTTTTCTAATCTCACTGAAACACCTCTACATGTAGAAGAACCGTGACTTCCTCTTTTTCTTTTGTGGCTTGGGAGGCTCACTAGCTTCAGCAGAAGTAGGTTCAGGTGCAATTGGAGGGGATGAATCCTTCATAGGGCAAGTCTCACCCTTTGCTTCTTCAACTTCAGGAGAAGAAACATTCTCTGCACTAAAATGCTTTAACTCCATGGAAGATGCTAGGCCAACACCTGGTGTAGGGGGGATCTCTGTGGCGAAATGCTCTGGGGCCTCTGATGGCCCAGCCTCAGCAATATTTGAAAAGGGTTCCTTCTCAGATTCATCAAATTGTAACTTCCTTCTACCCCCACTGTCCTTCCTATCCACATAAACTTTTCTTGCAGTTTGATTTGTCCTTGCCATACAGAGGAGAAAATAGAAGAGCCAGAAAGACAAAAATGATATAGGAATTTTCTCAAAAATCTGACAAGAACGCAGCAGGTATGATATGTCGCGAGAAGGAACAAACGAACAAGATGGATGGTCACATTCGTGCCGTATTAGAGATGAGGATATCGAGATAGAAAAGCCCGATATGACTCGAGATGGATATTGGGAAGACCACCGAAGGATGCCCTTGCTCCGTATCAGGCCATCGAGGGAAGATCATCGAAATGAGGAAATCGGGGAAGAGGCAAAAGCACACTCGCTCTGTATCAAGGATGGGAATCGATACAATGCGAAAGGACAGTTACGCAGTAGACGCAACACTGGGATCACTCCATATTGGGCAAGCAAGGTGCGAGAGCTCGAGAAATGTAAAGTGTACACGTAAGCAAAATAATCCCTTATATACCCTCATCAACCATGCCACGTGTCATACACGTGTCTCGCATTGATTGTGCCACGTGTTCGCCTAACGTTCATATGCCACGTGTCGACTAACGATCGGTCCACATGTTTGCCACGTGTTTGCCAATGGCTAGTGCCACGTGTCGAAGCCCAAAGGCTAGTGCCACGTGGCATTATTGCACACCCTACATAAGGGGGTGTCCCTCATCCGTTTGGCTTTTTCGGCTTTCTTTGTGGACTTCTCATTCTTCTCCCGATACGGCGCGAGAGCAAGTGTTCCTCTTTTGCGCTTTTGCCTATTCGCATCGTTTCGGGCTTACCTATTCTTGTCTTCCTTTGGCGTGGCTCCTAACCCAATACTGCGCGAGGGCACGTGATCACTGATTCTGGTTCTACCTTATCGCATCGTTTCGGTTGTGGCTCTTTGCTTTGAGTTGTTCTGGTTTGCATTATCGATACGGCGCGAGTACGAACATCCGTGTCTAGCGTTTGAGTCTCATTGTGCCGTATCAAGCAAAAGTTGGAAACATGTCTAAACCTACAGATTTTCTGGGCTCCACGGTTTTGCCAGGAACTAGGAAAAGGAGAAAGCTTTCAAAAGGCTCAAGGGCTTCAACATGTGATGAGCCAGTGGATTCTGTTTCTTCCCCATGCTCTACCACCAGTGTCAGAATGCCAAGCACATCTCCAGGGCAGCAAAAGTCAGCAATGAGAGGTCTTGGAGGATCAGAGCTTACTGATGTCACTCCATCAGAGAGGCTTCTTGACTTTATCCTTCAGAATGGCATGGATCTCTCTTTCTATGGAGTTGTTAAGAATGTCTTTAATCTTGATTGGGACCTTGACAGTGTTTTGAAATATTGTAAAAAATATTTTTTGGAGGACTTTTTGGAGTTTGAAAATCTAGCAAGTCCTTCTATTGAAGTTGGTACAAAGGAATATGTCCATGTTTCCATTGGGTCAACAGGAAATGAAAAGTCAGTGTTTACTAAGAGGTGTGGTGCCCACTCTCTGGACAAGTTTTATGCAAGAGACATACTGTGCTCCACTCATTCCAAGAATTGCAAGATTATGTCAAAGTCTGCTTCTTTTATTGTTTTCACCCTTGTCAAATATCCTCTGAAAGCTGATGAGCAACAGTTGGAAGGAACAAAGTCTGCTAGCTTTTGTATGTTAGATGATCTGACAGATGAAAAGGAAACAGAGGAGGTTGTAGATGCACATTTTGAGGCTTCTATTGCTGAGAAGTTGGATGTTGCTCACTTCAAAGCTGAGACCATCATTGAGGAGAGCCAAGGAGATGCAAACTCTGCAATTGATGAGAGTTCTCACCATACTGTTCCTTCTCTACCATCTATACCTTTCAAGGAAAAGGAGTACATTTTACTATTAGATATTCAAAAACTTTTCAATCTTAGGGAAGATTATTGTCTAGCCATTATTGCAGAGGCTTCTGATGCTGCAAATGGGATAGTTGACACAGAGAATGAATCAAAGGAAGAGATACTCAAACTTGATAAAGAAAATGTAGGCGATAAGTTTATTGATGCTGGTGAGGCCCTCTCTCTTTTTTTTGAAAAGGAAAAAGAAGCTGAGAAAGAGTTGAGTATTACTGATGAGGAGTTCGATCGCATGCAAAGCCAACTTGGGATTTCCAATTTTGGAAGAGAGGAGTCTGAATACGTTAAAGAATTAATTAACACCAATGAGACAACATCATCAATAAATTTATGGAATCCAATTAAATTGGAGTACGATGAAAACCAAGTGGTAAGATAATTTTGAATTTGCGTTTACACATTGGAAGGTTTGAGTTTCACACTCATTCAGTATGGGTTTTATTTGCAATTGGAGATTGCCGATTCAGATAACTTCTTGGGACGTGGCAAAGGATTGAGAGCTGGTGGTAGTACATTGAAAGACATTGCACTCGGCCACTACTTGGCTAGGATTGACCCTGATTCCTTTTTAGTACTTCATAGTAGTTTCTCAGAGGATGCAGCATGACCCATACTTTGTATTAAAGCTCTTACAAGGCTTCTAGGTTTCTCAGGATTACAATATAATGCCCACAAAGTAGTGTTTTTGGAAAAGATTGCAACAATTAGGATTTTTGGCTACGGTCTAGGTTACTCTGCTTCTAGAGCAGGATACTTTTTGGCGTTCACATCCTACGCCTTGGCTGCAAACCGAACTGATGTAAAATCTATAACTGGCCTACAAGAGAATAAAATTTCTACGTTATAGAGGAAAGATTCCTGAGGAGGAAGAGAATGTGAGAGTTTTGGAAAGCTAGCTTTGTATATATTCTTTCTTATATATAAAAGTGTGACTGCTCATGTGTCATTGCCGTCTTTTATCTGCATTCTTTGAAGTTACCATCGAAAAAACCAATTGAATAGCTCCTCCAAAGCATTGCTTTTTGTAACTCCTCCCCCATGCCTTGTGCTTCGAAAATAACTTGTGCATGCTTGATAGTGGGATTTTTCCATGCCTTGGTTACTATAAGTTGCTAAGGGGCCATGCTCCTCCACAAAGTAAGGCCCATGAATATGAAGAATATGCTGCAATACAAAGTAACACTAATTTTATACCAATTGAAAAACCTGTCAAAATAAATCTATATTAAATAATTGTTACTTTACCAGATAAAAAGTGATATCTTTTTCTTCCCAAGCCTCTTTTATCACCCGAACAAGATTTGTGATTGATCTTTTGAACTCTTCTGCATATGTATATGTTGTCTTATGTTGCCTGCGGAGTTCCAGAAAAACATCAAGGTGTATCCAAACCTCCATTCTAAGAAACGCAAGCCTCGGTGTGCTTGCAACATTTGTTGTGATCTCACATAGATCTCTTCAATACTCCCAAGCTGCATTCACCTGCTTTCCTAAATGGTTTCCTAAGAATCGTCTAGCTTTTAAGCCTCCCATAGAGACATCGGCCAAGATATCTCTTGTTTTTCCTGAAAGTATTGGATCCTTTCTCAAGTGAACTTGGCCTCCATGAAATCCCATTTTTGATAGTAATGCCTCGCATTTATCAATGCACTCATCTTATAAAGATAATGGCTTAATGGAATATGCGTAGTCAAGATGCAACATGCGAAGCTTATCGATTATTCTAATTTGTGCATGCAAAGTACAAATATGAACATTCTTAAGAGAGATTGAAAGAATGGGATCCCAGTTGTCTTCTATGTTTTTAAATTTACTCAAATCTATAGAGTCTCTATTTGGGGCTCTTCTTACTAGTCGCAAACTACTCTAATCTTTGGATCCAATACTTTCCATGCAATAAATGCAAGGATATTTTGCATTTGCACCATTACATATTCTAAGCATACATTTGATAGTTTTTAAATCAACACTCATATGCCATTCCACATTAAAATTACCAACCCCATCAACTACCAACATTTCGCCTTCACTTTGAGACTTAATGATATTTGGAATACCTGTATGGTTGAACAACCATTTCAATGTTTGATGATTTTCAATTGGTACTTGGGCTGCACCAATCCACCAAATCTCCATCTCGGATTGGATCTTATGCAATGAAGCTTGGCCCTCACCATTGCTATGGTCCAATGCCATGTTCATGAGGCAAATGCTAATTCTTTCCATCTTCTGTCCCTTTTGAATCTGTGCTTCATCCAACTTCAAGGCAAACTTTATAACACCATAACTTTCTTCTACTGTGATTTTATACATGGGAACCATTGCAATTTGCACATTTTTTAGATCAACCCATATATTGTTAAAAGCATTATAATCAAAATTTGCCTCTTTTTTTTTTGTTTTTCATAGGACATAGACCTTTCGATGTGAATGTAATCTCCAAAAACATGTGGAATCTTGCGATTCATGGCAATTCTTGCAGTCGAAACTGCAAGGGCTCGAGGCAATCCAAATATAGTTACCCTATTGCATTTAAGATTTTTAAACCATAATCTAGAGATAGCACGATAACCTTTTTGAATTATACCCACAGTATCACACGTCTCTACAATTTCATTTGCTTTCATCATGCCTTTTAAGTCCTTCACTAACTCTTTGAGAGTTGAATCTCTCAAATCCGCATTTTCGAGTGACTTAAGAATCCTCAAAATATCTTTCTTATTCATAGTTTCCTTCAAAAGTTTGATTCTTTCCTCATTCTCTCGGATATTGATGCCTAATTTGTTAGAGACATATTTCTTTGTAAGATTTAGTCTCATTTTCTTTGCTCTCTCACACAAGTTGGTTATATTTTTTAATGGTCTCTTCCTCTCTCTAAATCCTACTGGAGTTTCTCTCAAGCGTGTTAGCTTATCTTGCAATGACTTGTTAACATTTTTCAAAACATCAATATGACTTATCAACTCTAAAATATTTGTTTGTGTAGTTTCTAGTGCTTTTTTCATTTTGTGCATTTGAGCTATATATGTGTAAGATGCAGAGTATAACCTCATACAGTAGCCAAGCATCCCATTGTAACCTTCTCCAACATATCTTATATAGTCATGGACATTGAAAAAAGGAGGTGGTTTACCTATAGAAGGATCCGTGGGATAAATATTTCCGTCCACCCACAAATCTATATGCTTCATTCCTTGTGTTCGAAACCTGTTGGCTTCGATCTCATCTATCAATACTCGATGATGTATACTTCTCCAAGATGTGTAAATCGGATCTAGCTGAATAGTTAGCTTGTATTTACTTGTGCTTGCGCCTGTGTTATTTGAAGAGGTATTGCTAGATATTTTAGCAAATGAACCGAGCAAGAATCTCATAATGATAGGAAGCAAGAGCAACAAAAAGAATGGAAAAAGAGAATAGTGTGTAGAAAGAAAACATGGGATCAAACAAATGCGAATTTCGTACAAAAATCTCAAAAATACAAAATCTCTCGAGTTCCAAGACAAAAACGGCCGAAAAGGTGACCCCTGACCTGGATTAAAAGATGAGGGCAATTAATGGCCGACCTCTTCAATGAACCAAATATTCTCTTATTAATCACATCTGGACAACCAAATTTAGAGGTTTTATTCTTCCTAAACCTCAACTAATTAGCAACTTAATCACTTTCTTACAAGTGCCGTTTTTGAAGCATTTTTTGCCCTAATGTGTCATAGCAATTTTTCTCAAGCTCTCCAAGCCTGCCAATGATGGCTTTGTAAGCTATCTCCAAGGTGATTAGATCCCAAGTTTTCAATAGAGGATCAAATAAGATAATTTTGGTAGAGAAGGAAGAAGCTATAAGAGTTTTTGGCTTCATGCTTGGATATAGTGGATCTAGGGCATGATTGGAGTTCTTGGCTCTTATTTGCTATCCCATGTAGGAGATGCCAAGAATTTGAAGCTCCTTCCATGCTATAGGAAATAAGAGTTCTTGAAATGTAAATGTCTTATTGAGTGGGATGAAACAAAATATTCCTCTAGAGACCCTATAAGTTTCTTGAAACTAGAGACCTTTTTGCAATAGAGTCAGACTAAAAGATATCAAGGGTTTCTTGAAACCCATCTTTTTCCATCTCTTTGTCTAGTTTGTAACCATTCTAAAAACCTTTGCTTTGCACAAGAGCTTAAATATTCCTCTTTTCTTCTTTGGGTGACAATTTGTATAGTCCTTGCCAAAGATGATGTATTACATAATGTGATTGAGTCTTTGAGCTAGAATTTGTACCAAATTTATCTATAGAATCATTGGAAAACCTCTAATAAACTATTTGCTTTGTATCTTTCACCTCCATATCTTGTGTGTCTAAAGTATTTTGTTATTGCTTGATAATGTGGTTCTTCCATACCTTGGGTTAACTAAAAAGATAGAGATCCATATTGCTTGATAAAATATGGAGCATGATTGTATAAAATATGTTGCATAGTTAACAAATAAATAAATGTAATTGAAAAAACTTTATATGAGTCAAATAATGAACAGACATGCATATACAAACTTCTTACCATATAGTGTGAGTAAAGTGTTGATCACCCTAAGCTTCTATCATTGCCTTTTTAAAAAGTTTCAATTGGTTTTCGAAGTCTTTGAGATCATCATCATTCCATTTAGTTTTATCAAAATAATAAAATACTTTGTCTAGTGTTTTCAAAACATTATCTTTTCTATTTTGAGATTGTCCATTATCAGCATGATCCTTAACTACATTATGTAGAAACTTCCACTGATTGTATTGAATAGTTGAGCCACCATTCCTAGAGTTTATCT
Organism: Lygodium microphyllum; assembly: GCF_053477565.2. Classification (NCBI taxonomy): domain Eukaryota; kingdom Viridiplantae; phylum Streptophyta; class Polypodiopsida; order Schizaeales; family Lygodiaceae; genus Lygodium; species Lygodium microphyllum. The sequence continues at coordinate 25,259,984 of NC_141144.1, read as the reverse complement.
CACCAAGTCTCCAATGAAATCCTAGGAACCTTCTAGCCTTCACTCCACCAATAGATTTTCTTTTTGGGGACACAATTTTCATCCTTAGACTTTTGAAGATGTAGCTCAATAACAACATTACCACCACACAAATCAATTACAGATAAGACTTTTTCAATCTTTATTATAGCATCTGTTCTAGCTGATAATGAATTTAGCTTCCATGCAAACCCTATATAATAAAGATTGAAGAGCTTTTCAAATATCCTACAAAGTGAATAAAGTGTATAAATATGGGCATTCACTAAAGGAATATCGAGGACTAGCTTAAATTGTGGATTCTTGTTGTACCTAGAGGGAGCTCTATTCCAATTACTTGAGTTCAACTCTATGATTGGGGACATGTAATATAGGCAAGGAGATCTAGAGTTGGCTCCCTTTGACACATTGTACAAACATTTGAGTGACTTTAAGTCGCCAACTATGTGTCACTCAATCTTATAGTTCCCAAATCCTTCAACAAATAGCTATTCAATTGTTTGTTGTCTCTTAATAATACCAAGTATTGGTGTTTGAAGAAAAATGGAATACAATATATCAAAATCCTCTATATCTACTTTGAATGCTCCTAGCCACCAGATGTTGTGTTCAGATTGAACACTAAATGACATTGAGTGATTGCAATGACCTCTTGAAAGTTCTCTATTCATTAAGATAATAGAGACCCTCTCTAATTTTATGCATTTCAGAATCTCACTTTCACTAAGTTTAACCACAAATCTAGCCATTCCTTGTGCCTCTTTTAGTGACAATTCATAGAATCTAATCATTAAAAATTGTAGGACAAGCAAGTCAAGGAAAATTTTGTTAAATCAATTGAATACAAGTTCCTTTTTCTTGCCGTTGAAGCTAGCCTTGATATAGAAAGACTCACCCAGAATCTCCATCACTTTGTTATTCATTCTCTGTCTAATAATTCTAACTACAAATAGTGTTGGAAGTATGCAATTACATACCTATCCTTGGTTCATATTTGATTGTAAAAGCCAAAAAATTTGCATATAAGCATCTCCACTGATATTATTATTAGCTAATGTCTTCTACACTAACCCAGTATCCAAAGAATGATCCTTTATAAATGATTCCAAGCATTTTTTCTTTACTTTTCTAAATTTCTTCTTCTCTAAAATAGCTTTTGAAGCTATTGAATGAAGAAGATGATAATAAAACTGAGATGCTTTTAAAGAATCTATTTCATTTACATTCGATTGAAGAAGAGTCTTGAATAAAATTAATATCATAAATCAATATGATTAATTATAAGAAAAGTCATATTTAATATTTTTAAAGTTAAAAAAATATACTTCATTGCTTGGATTCTTTTACTACAACCACTTTCTCATCGTTTGAGACTCTCAATATTTTTAAGAGCCGTTTGTCAATTTCAAAGGCCTAAAATAGGCTGTTATCATTGACAAGATTTGATGTGTTTCTCTAATGAATGAATCCTCTCTTGATATCCTCTTAAGTATCTATAATAACTCATTGTTGTTTTTTATTAAAGATGGCTCTCCAATCTGAGGACATCCTTTTCTACAACCAAGTTAAGTGTATAACCTAAAAACCCATTATAACCATCACCAATGAACCTCATCAATGAAGAGCTATTATAGAAAGGCAGAGTGTTATTTTTGTTAGGATCTTTAGGATATAGCATGTTGTAACATGTCCGCTTGTCCACTTGTGGGACACGTCTTAGCTGCCCATCAGGAGGGGAGTCTAGGAAGCGCCACCTGGCACTCGCAAGGAATGTCACAGGGTTTGCGATCTAGGTCTTCTCGAGTTTGCCCCGAAGTGAAAGTATCCGATCGTTCCCACTTAGAATCGACTTGAAGTCAGGGTTTCTTTCCTATCAGCCAAGTCTTTAGGAAGTAGCTAGAGTCGAGCTCTAGATGAATCACTTTGCGTAGAACAACAGAGTCAAAGCAGATTTATGCTGCACTTGGTTCATGGAGAATGGGAAATGAGAGGGATGCGAAGCTCAACCTCTCTGCCCATAAGGCATAGTCCCATTCCGCTCCCCTAAAACAACATAAATGGGGATTCTAACTCAACTAACTCTATGTCTTCACAATATCGTTATCACATCTTTTGAGAAAAGTTCCCAGCTAACCAGGACTACCCTTCCATAGGATGGACCCAAGTCATGTCCACCGCACTTTCGTCGGGTTGCTTGGTTATCTAATTACCTACCACATTATGTTTGACATGCAAAAGCAACTTCCTTAATTAATCAATTTAAACACAGGTTCCTTCAAGCAACTTAGGCACTGACATTAAAAAAAACAATATCAAGCAAGTTCATTTTCCAAAATATTTGACCTTTATTTATCATAGTCTTGGAATACATCAAGTATCTAGCCCGAAGGCTATCCCAGCAATCAGCAGGATTGTTGCTCCAAGTTTTGCCCGTAGACTAGTACACGGGCCTCAAGATCCCATCTCGAGTCACGTCGGCCTCTTGTGCAGGATCCGGAGGCAAGGAATTTATGGCTAGAGCCTCCCCTGGCACCCAAGCGTCCTCCCGCTCCAAGTAGCACCCACAGAGAGACCTCTTGCGGCGGGTTCTGTCCATGTACCCAATGCGGCTAACAATCCCCTTGGATAGGGCCAGGCGGGTAGTCAAAGGTAACTGAACCTACCTCTCCCTCCATGCTATTAACCTGAAGTATTAAGTGTTTGGCCTTGAATTAGTTCCTTGAGCAAAGAAGTTCAAACAATATACCTAAGTGTATAATCATGATCATTTTAGAGGTTGTTCGTACGACCAATTGTTAAGGTGTGATTCCTTCTTCCGGAATATTCCCAGCATTTGATCCTGGATTGTTCGCAACGTGGAGAGATTCTAAGGGCTTGGCAAGCTAGGTTTCTTGATTCCCCTTTTTCTTTGGGTTAGGGTTTGTAGGTAGTTCAAGATCTCAAGTAGTCTAAGCTAAGGGCAAACAATCCATAGTGTCCTACTTGATTGAGGAGTCTCTTTCAAGTCGAGAGGCTTACATGGTGAGAAGAACCACAAAAAAGTGTGTCTTCAAGATAGTCCCAAACAAATATGGGTAAGAAAGAATAGAGATCATATGAGAGCATACATGTTGGTTGTGTACCCAGAAGAGATGAACTCCCTTCAATTAGTTATTGACTCCTCCTAGGTTTTCTTTTCCTCCTTCAGTGTGAACAACAACTAGCCTACCACTTCACTCTTCTCCTCTCCTCTCTCTCCTCTCTATTATCATCTTGTGTGCAATTTTAATTTGTGCAATTGGGTCATCAATTTGTGGCTTAAGGATCTATTCAACAACATTGATATTAGAGTAGAGGTTTAATTGGTGGAGTCATCATTATTATTTCATACATGCATAAGAATCATCATCATAAAAATTTCCTTCTTTTATCTACCAATTCAAGTCTTTATCCCTCACTTTGTGGTTCCAAACTTCTCTCTCATATTTAACTCGGGATTGCACTCCTCTTCCCAAGACAAACAATCATCCTTTACATTCATAAAATCAAAGGATTATCTCAAGCCTAGTAATCATGTTTATATGGGGGGATTGATTTCATATCTATCCACATAGAAGGGGGAGGTATAAAGTCTCTTTCAATTTTAAAAATATTTTTTTTAAAAGTGAGAGCAACCAATGTAGATGTACTCTATGTGATTTAGCGAAATAGGGAGGGGTTTATCATTTTCAAAACCTTCCCTACAATTATCAATACTGGTGCCATCAAACTATTTCTAAATACACAACCTTTCACATGGAGGGTGCCGGAATTATAAGTACCGTATGATGTGATTTAAAACTTTCCTAGAAATTCCTATGATCTTTTTAAAACAAAGCATTCAATCATAGTAAATTTTCAATACGATTAAGACTACCGTATGCAAGTTTATACTTATTGTATCCATATCATGCAGAAATGAAGAAGGTGAAATTGATGGAACCTCAACTTCCCCAGGAGGGGTATTATCGGCTTTCGTGCTTTGGGTGGGGACTCCTACATATGCCCCTCTTACTCCCGCGTGTGCTCCTCTCGTGTGGCGCTTTGGGGCCATCGCAATTGGGGCTTGGGAAGGTGGAGGGTGTGCTGAAATTCCCTGCAACAGGCAGTCCTTCCCTCCCGCAAGGGAACTCCCTTTGCAGATGAATTGCATCCCTTACACGATTCCACGGGTGAAGCACCCTTAAGAAGGCTCTTTATGGGAGCTTATAGAAGCTTCTTGGAAGTTTTTTCTTCCTTTTTGGTTTCTGATGGGGGGGTTCCCTGACAACGGGGGAGGGGAGCGCTACCTGAGCCATGAGGGAGGGGGGCACTACCTGAGCCACGAGGGAGGGGGGTGCTGCCTTTGGTTTACGAGGTGGGGGGAGACGGCCATTCAACGGGGACGCCACCCCCCCACCTAGGGGGTGCATCGCCCCCTCTCCAATCATACTCTCTCTCTCTCTCCCCAACATGCTGTCGGCAGGGGGAGAGAGAGAGAGATTAAAAAAGAAAAAGAAAAAAGAGGGGGTTCTCATGGGGGAGGCACGGGGGGGGAGATATTACACATGTCATCTATTAACCAAAGATCAAGATTCTTCTTTCATTTAAATCTGAGTATATGTTTTGCAAACTCTATAATAGTAATGGATTTTGCTCTCTTCCTTATTGGTTAATACTCACTATTCAACTCAATATGAAGATGATAGAGAGGTCTTTTACTAGAGTGTAAAGATCATTGGATGCACTACAAGATATAGGTCTTATATCGATGTTAAAAGCGACGAAAATGTAAATAAAGATATTTGCCCACATTGTCGCAAAAAGCATCGTTATTGATGACACCATAGAATAGTCCGTATTAGCGTCGTTATCACCATTGCAAATGCGATGCTGATACCGACACAAATAACAACGCTGATAACAACGCTTTGTGACACTAATAACAATGCCAATAACGATGCATGCAGGTAAATTTGCAATGCTAATAGCGATGGTAATAGGGAGAAAAAAAATTTGTGGTAGGGCAGCAAGGTGCCCTGCCACATATAGCACTGTGTGTTTTATTTGAGCCATACAAAATAGTTTCTGCATTGTGTACAATGCTCATGTAAATAAAAAAAAGTGTACTTAAATCATAACACTGATACATGAAATAAATACATGATCGCATAATGAAAGCGACTGGTACAATCATGGCAAGATATCACTACTATATAGAAAATGTCTACATAGATCAGGTGACCAAAAAAGAAGGGTGTGTGAGCTCCATGGATCCAAGGGCGAGCTATATATCCTCACCATCGAAAAGCTCATCCCACCGCAAAGGAGCATCAAACAGACTCTACAAAAAAAGAAACAACTACACATCAGTCCATTATACAATAATGCATTCTAATTAAACATGGTAACTACGGACAAGAAAGATGAGTGACTTACAGGGCCGTCATGTCTATACAATCGATCGATCAATGCAGTGAGACCGTGCCTCTCTGCATATTGAGTCTCAAGGCTGGTTGAATTGCAATTTGTAATGGAGTGCTGCAAAGAAAACAAAATATTATCTATTAGAAACATGATTGTCAGTAGAAAGGATATTGCAAAAAAATAAGCAAGCAAAACAAAAGAAAAACTTACAAAGTCCTCCAGATATGTCTTGTGGCTGCCACTTCCAAGATGATGGACCACTCCGGCCTCTAGTCGTATCCTCGCCACCTCACATTGTTGACTCCAACATCCTAGAGAATCTTTAGCCTCCTCCCTTAGTCGGCCCCAATCGTTCGCATCTAGAAACTCGGGCTTTGCAGCCCCACTCCTGAGTGCCTTGCGTGCGTCCGATCGTCTGTGTGACTTATATGCACGCATGCAATCCGTCATCTAGCCCGTAGAAAATCTATCTGCTGTGGCTGGAACCGGAAACTCCTCATGCAAGGGTGCTACTATGTAGTCCTTGCTCCCCTCCGGTATGTTTTTCCAATGATCTAAGACATTGTGCGGAAAAATTTATTGGCACAACTCTCTCATGCAAGCCATCACCCTTCTCCCCTCATCATTCATGATGATGACTCCTTACCTATCATCAACCGGGGGGGGGGGCAACGTTTCCTAATGACGAGGGGAGGGCGCTGCCTGAGCCACGAGGAGGGGGGATCTGCCTTTTATAGTGGGGAAGGGGGTGGTTTACGAGGGAAAGAGACAGCCATTCAACGGCTGCCACCCCCCCACCTGGGGGTGCATGGCCCCCTCTCCACTCATACTCTCTCTCTCTCTCTCCCTACCATGCTGTCGGCAAAGGGAGAGAGAGAGAGAGGAGAGGTAAAATTTTTAAATTTTTTTTTGAAAAAAAGGGGGGGTTTTCATGGGGGAGGCACGGGGGGGAGATATTACACATATAATCTAAAACACCATATTGGGGAATATGGGAATTTCCCATGAGTTTGGGACCTTTGGTCAAATCTTTGGATTTGTCATAACTTGAACACTATAACTCCAAAGCAAGTGCTGTATAGCTCAATAGATTCCATTTTTCAAGTGCTTTCTAATGATAGGTCACTTGATTTACTTTTGAAAAATTTATGGGCATGTTATTCGGGTGCCACCTTTTTAGTATTCAAAAAATGGGAATTGGAAGATTTCCAAACTCATTAATATTGTGTTCTAACCAAAGATCAAGATTCTTCTTTCATTTAAATCTAAGTATATGTTTCGCAAACTCTATAATAGTAATGGATTTTGTTCTCTTCCTTATTGGTTAATACTCGCTATCCAACTCAATATGAAGATGATAGAGAGGTCTTTTACTATAGTGTAGAGATCATTGGATGCACTACAAGATATAGGCCTTATACCAACATTAAAAACGATGAAAATGTAAATAAAGATATTTTCCCTCGTTGTCGCAAAAAGCGTTGTTATTGGTGACGCCATAGAATAGTCGGTATTAACGTCGGTATCAGCGTCGCAAATGCGACGCTGATACTGACGCAAATAACAATGCTGATAACGACGCTTTGTGACACTAATAACGATGCCAATAATGACACGTGTATGTAAATTTGTGATGCTAATAGCAATGGTAACAGGGAAAAAAACATTTTGTGGTAGGGCAGTAAGGTGCCCTACCACATATAGCACTGTGTGCTTTGTTTGGGCCATACAAAATAGTTTCTGCACTGTGTACAATGCTCGTGTAAATAAAAACAAAGTGTACTTAAATCATAACACTGATACATGAAATAAATACATGATCGTATAATGAAAGCGACTGGTACAATCATGGCAAGATATCACTACTACATAGAAAATGTCTACACAAATCAGGCGACCAAAAAAGAAGGGTGTGTGAGCTCCATGGATCCAAGGGCGAGCTATATATCCTCACCATCCGAAAGCTCGTCCTGCCACAAAGGAGCATCGAATGGACTCTGCCAAAAAAGAAACAACTACACATCAATCCACCATACAAGATTTCACCTTCTTGTAACTAGTATCAAGGCCTGGAGATCCCATCTTGAGTCATGTAGAACACTTGTGTAGGGCTCGAAGACATTGGGATTTATGACCAGAGCCCCCACTAGCACCCAAGCGTCCTCCTACACCGAGTGATTTCCACGGAGAGACCTCTTGCGACGGGTTCGGTCCACATTCTCGGCGCGGATTCATAACCCCCTTGGTTAGGGTTTGGCGGCTTGTGGGGGGTAGCTAGCGCCATCCTTCATTAATTAATCCTTTTATGAATCCATCACAACTAAGGCAAAACGAGCCTATCATTTCCAATCAAGAAAATATCATTTTCTACATCAAGCAATCACTTTGCTTATAAATCACTTGTCCTTAGTAGGATGTCCTCTTACCAAGGCAACCAGCCAATTCACTTAGAAATATCCTTTTCAAAACAACCAAGCATAAGCCTTGATCAACATTCCATTTAGAGTCAGCTTACTAGCCAAGCTTAAACTAGGAGGATATCCACTTTCAATAATCTAAGACAAGATCATTAAAAACAACTCACAAGCACGTGTGTTTAATCACTCAACTTCTTTTGAATCTCTCTTTCCCTTGGGTTTTATCCTAGGGTTCCAAGTTGTGAATCCTTGATTCTTTGCACATATTTTAACATACTTGGTAATCTTTAAAACACATTAATTATATTGCAAGACTTGTCATACATTCTTTCCATCCTCTCTTAGTGCGATGCTACGCAGAATTTTGCCATCAAACTCATCTCCAGTGCACAAGGGTTATTTAATAAACTGACACAATCTACGATCCTTAACTCCCTTCACATTTAGTCGATGACTTTTTAATCCTAATATGCATGTATTTGTGTGGCTTAAGTACATGAAAGCCTAAATTTCCATGCATTTGTGCATTTGCATGCTAAGAACAGGAACTATCATTTCATGTGTTTATTGTAATCACGAGCGTGAACCATCAATCCTAGATAACTGTTCATGTACTAGATTGGGTGGAAGCCTATTATTTTATTAAAAAACCTATCATTTCATGTGTGTAAACCTATGCCAAAATCCATTTCTCATTATTTCATACATGCAAGCTTATCAATACCCTATCATGTAAGTCTACTCTCATGTTTCCTTAAATGAATGTAAGATCTTAAAATATGTAAGCATAGAGCCTAGATCCTTAAAAAACTTGGTTTTTATTTGGGGAGGGAGGGACATTTGGTGTGTTGGCTGCTTCACTTGGACAGTCTTAACATTTGCATCCTTGAGATGACAATAAGGAGATTGAGATGATACCCAAGATAGGTTCATAGTGACAATTACAAAGTGATCAATCGAGAATAGATAAATTAAAAGGTCAAAGTAGATAATAACTCTTCTTCTTATTCTTTCACTAACTCCCTTTCTTCTTCTCTCCTTCTCCTTTACCTCTTCTTCCCCTTCTTCTTCTTCACCTTCCCTCTTCTCTCTCTTCTCTCCCTCTTCTCTCTTCTCTCCCTCTTCTCTCTCTTCTCACCCTCTTCTCTCTCCTCTCCCTTGTTCTACCCCTTCTTCTTCTCCTTCTCCCCCATCTTCTTCCCTTCTCCCTCTCCTTCTCCTTCTATTCTCCCTCTTCTCCTCCTCTCTCTCCCTCTTCCTTCTTCTCCTTCTCCTCTCTTCTCTCCCTCTTCTCACTGATCACGGGCGTAGCTTGCTGGCAGAAAAAGGGGGGTAGGTTTCGTTCCAGGAGGGAGGAATGCTATCGTCACGGACAGGGTGGAGATGCAGTTGGCTGGCGTGTAGATCTCGTAGCTTGGGGGGGGGGGGGGGGGAGCTTCGCTTTCACGGGGAGGAGGGTGGCCCTTTTAAGGAAGGGGGGCGTAGCTGAACGCCACCACCTAGGCGGTGTCATATTGCTGCGCATTCGAGGTGTGAAAACCACCCAAAAGTCGTGTGTGTGATTTGATACTTTGTACATACTTAGTTGTAATGTTTGCTCTTTCATTTTATGCCGAAGACAGAGAAGAATAAGGAATTTTGGTAGATTGGTGACTCAAGATGCAATCTCATGGACCACTTTGATTGTGACCAAGGGTTCATTTGAAAGCTTGTGGCAACATTGGAGCCATTGAGCATGTGGAACCACAAGCAATGAAGAATGGGGCGGCCGAATATGTGTGAAATATCACTAATTAGTCGGCTATTTTCAGGAAAAAGCTAATTTGAGGACCGCTTTTGGAGAGAAATTGGGAAAAGGAGGCGTAGAAAACGTGGAAGGAGGAGACTAATAAGGGATTTTTCAAAGACTAAAGAGGGGATTTTCAAAAGCTAAAGAGGGAGGGAAAAGTAAGTCTATGGGATGGAAAAAGGAGGTCGAGGCTAATCGGGACAGGAGAGTATTACGCTGAATCTGAAAAAGAGGAAAAAACAGAGGATTTGAGGGGAAGCTTTTGAGAGAGCACTGGCTTTTGTATGCGTTGGAGGAGGGAAGACGGAGAATTCCTAGTGAAGCATGGCGCCCTTGCTCCTGAGAGGATAAGAGCTATAGAAACTGGTGGCTGTCCTCATGTAGCTGTTTGAGAAGATATAAGTATAAACCTTGGCCCATTGGAGGATCTATCCAGGACCTTTTCAGCAGATATTTTGATTTGCGAATCAGGAGGAGTCAATCTGGCTGCCAATTTCAGCAGAGAGCTTGCAGACTATATCATTTATATCATAGATGTTGCCGGAGGTGATAAGATTCCTCACAAAGCAGGACCAGGAATTACACAGGCTAATCTTCTGGTGATCAATAAGACTGATCTAACAGATGCTGTGGGTGCTAATTTGGAAGTGATGGAACGGGGTACTCTCTGCGGCTGATTGGAGAACAGGGAATGATTACGCTAATCTGGAGGGAAGAGGAACGATACTCTGCGCTGGACGGAAGGAAGGAAAAAGGGAGCTTTTTCAATGGAGGCTGACAAGGAGGAGGGAAGCATTAGTTTATGACACTCCAGATGGGCATGTGACTCGTGATGTTCGTGAGGGAGTTGCAAAGATTGGAGACTTGCGCTTTGTAGTTTGTGATACTGCCGGCTTGGAAACAGAAGAGGATCCTGAAAGTGTTCTTGCGAGGTCAGCTGGGATCACATCAAGTGCTTTGTCTAGATGTCACGTTGCTGTGCTTCTTATTGATGGAAGGGCTGGGATACAGCCATTAGACTTGGAAGTTGGAAAATGGCTACGCAAACAAAATGTGCCCATTCCAGTTGTTTTGATTATGAATAAAGTTGAAGGAATACATGCAGACAGTACTGGCATACTTCTGGCCACACTTGGTGAATCTTTTACTTTAGGATTTGGTGAAGCTGTTGCGCTCTCTGCTGAAACAGGAGAAGGCCTGACAGATCTTTATGAAGGGTTAAAGCCTTTGCTTATAAAAGCCCAAGAAGACATAAATGCTGCCCAAGAACTGAATTCTGAGGATGAATCTGGAGGTCCTTTGGCAATGCAGCTAGCAATAGCTGGCCGCCCTAATGTTGGCAAATCAACAATACTGAATTCCCTACTTCGACAGGAACGTGTTCTAACTGGGCCAGAACTAGGTCTAACTCGAGATGCTGTTTGTGTGAAATTCTGTTACAACAACAGAACTGTTTACCTTGTGGATACTGTATGTTGGATGTAGAAGGCACAGCTTAAACAAGGTCCATCAGCTCTTAGTGCCATTCATGCTAAGAGAAGTCTTATGCGTGCAAACATTGTCGCCCTTGTGCTGGATGGAGAGGAGGCTGAGCAGAGAGACCCTTTACTGCATGCCCATGTATCCTCTGGTTTCTGGATCAGCTTCCCTCACCATAATTTTCAGTGACTCCAATTATTTGAGCCCAATTTGTGGTACGGTCTTTCTGGAACTTTATATTCCACAGTACTTGTTGAGAGAGTGGGTCCACTGTTTCAATAGAGAGAATCAACTATCTAAAACTATTTGGCTGTTTAGAGTCTCTTCTCTTGTGTTTGTCCTATTGTTGCTAGAGTGGCTACCCTGATCATAATATTCAACCAGCTACGACTTTTCGAACTGACTTTGGCATGTAGTGTTTATGAGACTCAGTATATTCCATTGTGCTTGTTGAGAGAGTTGGCACTCTGGTGTTTCAACTGCAAAAGATCAACTATATGAAGCAAGAGCTAAGTTTTTTTGCATGCATATTCGCGTGCTTTAAGAGGGAGATGGAATGCAGTTGTGATGTAATAGTGTCTAGATCTGTGCAGACTGCCATGCCAGGACTATCTCTTTCCTTATGTGTGTACAAAGACTCATTTTATCATTTTACTTCATAAAATAGAAGGCCTGGTTATTCAAATAAACCAGATTGGATTGAAGAAAAAGTTCATATACAACTTGGACGAGGAGAGCAAACTGTACGAATGTATTGGTAGATATATTGAAGTTTAGAGAATGGTCATATTATCTTGGATAGCCCGTTCTTGCTTGATTGATATTTTATCCTGAAATTATTCAAAGTCCTCTGTGGTTGCGACTTTGCTTTCCAAAACCCTTCGACATCTTTGGTGAACTCGACGTGAAAGCGTCGCAGAAATTTCAGGATGGGAGATACTTCAGCCTCTAGTTCAGCTTCTTCTACAATTCCAGCTGCCTCTACTTCAGCTCCATCAATGACTGCTGCGTCAAGTACTTCAACGGAGGATCTAAAACAGATTTTGCAGAATATGTCCATGTATATGCAGCTCCAAAATCAGCAAACACAACTGTATATGCAGCAGCAGCAACAATTGCATCAACAGCAGTTGTCTCAGCAAAGGCAACTCTATTCGGAGCAGGAGAATGCAAACAGCGCGACTAAGGCTATTGAAGCAGTTGAGAATGAAAAGAAGCTATTTGACGGGAGTAATGTTTCAGCATATTTGAAGACATATGAGATCAAGATGGGGTTTTTTGGAGTTCCTGCTGGACTTATGAGTAAGTACTTCCTTCGTCTTGTCACACTTGCTTTGAGAACAAAAGTGACTGATCTTTTTATTCAAAATACACATTGGCAAGATTTTAAGAAGGCCTTGAAAGAAGAATACTTCCTTGAGGACTTTGGTATGGCTACTCGACGGTCATTCCGAGAGTGGGTCTACATGCCAAACAAAGGTCTCGCTGCTTCGGAGTTGATTCGAGAATTCGAAGAGAGGTATAGTCAGCTTGATGCCATTGAACAAAGAGCATTGGATGTTGAAAAAGTTGAGCTTTTCTTGCAAGCTGTAGATCCTGCTCTTCAAGAAGAATTGGGTGAGATTCTTGAAGATCGTACGAATCCTATGGGTCTTAAAACTGATTGGCAGGATGCTCAGGATGCAGTCTCGACTTTGACCAAGAGGAGGATATGGAAGACTCGCCTACAAAATGGTTCCATGACACCTACATCATCATCTGCTCCTATGCCTACTTCTATCCCTGTTATTTCTTCTCCTCCTCAGCCAGTTTCTTGGCCTATGCCAGTGCCTACTGTTTCTACTCCACCTATTCCTCCTGTTCCACAACCGATGCCTACACCTTCTGCTCCAAAACCATCCACTCCATCGGTGCCTACCTCTCTTGATGACATAATCAAAGGCATCACAGATTTGACACTTGAGTCAGTCAAAGCGGAGTTAGTGGGAAAGCTGAAGGAGCAGTTTGCTTCAACTGTGCCTACTACTTCTTCTAGTGCTCATACTGCACCTAGGAGTGCTCCTAGTGCACCTAGGAGAGATCGGAGATGTATTTGGTGTGATAGTACGGAGCATCAGCATTGCAGGGATTGTGACTCTTTCCAGGATGCAAGGAGGCAGAATTTGGTATATTGGGGGCAAGATGGTAAGATTTGGTTGACTGAGACAGGAGCTCCACTTGCTACCAACTTTGGTAAAGGTGGAATGAAGAAGTTAGTGGAGGACATGGCTATGCGTACTTCTTATGTGACAGCTAGAGGTGATGCTTCTGCATATGGAGTACAGATTGAAAAGGGATCAGAGACTCAGTCAGCGCTATGGACTTATGCTATGGAGACTGCAAACAAGGAGAAAATTCAGCAAACTGTTTTGACTAGTGCAGGCTCTAGCATCAGATTAGAGACAGGTTGGGACTCGCCTGTTGACAGGTACTCTATTTATGCTTATTTGGCTAAATCTCATGGTGCAGATGTACTTGTTGAGGAGAAGCGTAAGAGGGATGAAGAAAATCCAAGTGCAGCTAAGAAGACTAGAGGGGGTGAGTTTGTTACTCCACCTAATGCAGGACCGTCTTCAAGACCAGGGCTAGATCGACAGATGGAGGATGCTCAAAAGAGAGAAAAGAGGCAAGAGCCTAGAGAGAGAAAGCAGCCAGGATTCAGATTGATGTCCGATATTGAGACATCTATAGACATGAAGAAAATCTTTAATGATAAGATACTTGGCAGTGAGGTGACTTTCACTATTTCTGAGATTTTGGGCATCTCAAAAAGAGAGTTTCCGGATCAGTTTCAGGAGGTCTTGAAGAGGAAAAGACATGCATTGTCTACCACTGATACACAGGGAGTTTTGATTGGGGAGTTGGATGAGGATGATGATGAGGTTATGGTTGATAATGCTTCTGTTTTTCCTCAGGTAGAGAAGAAGGTTCAGCTTATGCATTATGCTGAAATTGATGAGCTTGTCATGATACCGCGTAGTCACTTTTCGCAGAGCCATTGGGCTAGGGCAACTACAGAGACGATGGTAAAGATTGGAGAGAAACAGGTGCCTTATGTTGCATTGGTTGATCATGGTTCAGAGATTAATCTCATAGTTCGTGGAGTTTATGAGAGTAACAGATGGCCTATGGATGTAGAGCATGGGTGGCGTATGAGAGCCGCCAATAACACTGCAGGTGATTTATATGCTGCTTGCCCTAGTGTCAGGGTTTCTATTGGTGATGTAGAGGAGGATTTTCATTTCTTTGTGCAGGATTCATGCTCTTATCCCATAATTCTTGGTCAGCCATTCATTACAGAGATGCGCATGGAAACAAAGGTCATGGATGATGGATCTGCTTATGCACGGATTCGCAGTAAAGATGGTATGAGAGCAGTTCAGTTTATGACTGTATGTGTGAATCATGTTAGAAACAGGGATACTCTCAGAGATGCACCCTTGCCCACTGTGAGGGATTCGGGTTTTCATTAGGTACCGCCATTTCGCGAGACGACGGTGATACAGAGGAGAGGAGATTGGAGTTCTCGCCTCTTGGCAGCAGTGTTTTCTCCTCCGGTTATGTTGGGATTTCAGCAAACAGTTCAATGAGTTATCAGAAGACTTCTAGATTGCCTAGAGCTGCCAGGCAATATATATGCAGGAAGGAGAAAAATTTAAAAAATGCAGGAATTTTAGAGGATGATGAGCACATAGATGGGATGTATGACAGTGTGATTTGTGCAGATACGATGACAGAGATGGAAGATATACTGAAAACTGATATGCTGAATTGCCATGGTAATGTATTAGTGCAATCCCTGGACATGTTTCATGAAATTGCAGATTTTGTGTCACAGATTGAGTCAGAGGCTGAGGTAACTCAGCAAAGAGTGTTGAGTGCTGAAGAAATTCAGCAAACAGAGTTTCCAGCTGGTTATGATCAGCTTTCAGAGAGACAGAGGGCTGAAAAATTTCAGCCAACAGAGTTTACTACTGAAATATTTCAGCATTCAAAGTTTGGGGCTGTTTCTATGCAGTCCATAGAGCAGAGGGCTGAGAATATTCAGCCATTGGAGTGCAGAATTGCTGATTTACAGCAAGGTTTATGTAATGCAGAAGAGCATAAAGAAGCCAAGGTTGACACGAAATACAAAACTGTGGATAAGAAGGTGAAGCCGGTTGCTGTACCGCTTCCACCTGATAGTGATCAGCAAATAGAGAGGGTTGCTAAACAACAAATTTTGAGGAATCCGGAGCATATTGGTCATAAATTTTCAGCAGAGACTCTTGCTGAATTGAAAATTGGAAATGGTGATTTCTTGTTACCCATGGAGAAGCAATGCTTTCAGGAGATGCTTGAGCGTCATGGAAGGGGATTTGCTTTTGTCCCACATGAGATTGGATGTGTGAATCCTGATATTGTTGCTCCTATGGTCATTTTTACTATTCCTCATATCCCATGGAATCTCCGACCTATTCCAGTGCCTAAAGCACACTTGCCAAAGCTAATTGATTTGTTGAATGAGAAAATCAGGATGGGAATCCTTGAGCCTTCATCTGCACCATACTCAAACAGGTGGTTTACAGTTCCAAAGAAGAATGGTACTCTTCGATTTATTCAGGACATGCAGCCAGTGAACAGAGTTACTATCAGGAATGTTGGTAGGTCCAGTTGTGGATGAGTTTGCAGAGGCATTTGCTGGACGTGCCATCTATTCTTTGGGTGATTTGTATTCAGGATATGATCAGTTTCAGCTGGCTTTGGAAAGCAGGGACATAACCACCATGAGAACTCCTATTGGGCTTGTCAGGATGTGTACCTTGCCTCAAGGTGCCACTAATTCTGTTGCGCATATGATGAATGCCATGCATAAGGTCCTTCGTGATTACGTACCTCAGCTTACTATGCCTTTCTTGGATGATGTGCCCATTAAGGGGTGTGCAGAAGAAGAGAAGAATGAGAGTCTAAATGAGCAGGGATGCAGATACTTTGTGGCTGATCATATTTTAGCATGTGAGAAGATTTTGGCCAGGTTAGAAGAAGTGAATTTGACACTTTCAGGGAAAAAATCTGTTTTTGGAGTGAATGAGGTTGTCATTGTTGGGCATATGTGTGGATATTATGGCAGGAAACCCTCACCTGATAAGGTGAATGCTATAGGCAAGATTGCAGAGTATTGTTCTACCACTTCAGAGGTACGGAGATTCATTGGTGCTTGTGTGTTTTATATGATTTGGATACCTCATTTTGCACACATAGTAGATTGTTTGTATCAGCTGCTTCGAAAGGGGCAGAAATTTTATTGGGATGAGAGCCACACTAGAGCCATGCGGAAATTGAAGAAGTTATTGCAGAATGCTCCTACTCTCAGGAAAGCGGATTATAATTGTGATAGGCCTATTGTATTGACAGTTGACACTAGTCCAATTGGCATAGGTTGGGCTGTGGGTCAAGACGATGCAAATGGAAATAGGTATGCTATTCGGTTTGGGGCGAAAGTCCTAAACAAGAGACAGAGGAGATATCCGCAAATCAAGAGGGAGTTATTGGGGATTGTCACAGCTCTCAAATGTGACAAGGAGTACTTTATTAGAGCTTCAGTTGTGGTAGAGACAGATTGCTTGCCATTGATTAGTATGATCACGAGTTGCTCTACTCCGGATATAGCCATGTTGAGATGGATTGCATACATCAAGTCATTAAATCCGGAATTTAAACACATAGCAGGGAAAGATAATCCAGTAGCAGATATGTTGTCTAGAGCCAGATATGATGATGAGGAGACTCTACTTGCAGAAGAGGATGATGCAGAAATTTCAGCCACTATGGTTGATCATGTTTGTCATGTTTATGATATTTTGGTTTTCATAGAAGAACTTTATGTTGGAGATTGGTTGTAGATTGGCAGGTACCTTAGTACACTAAGCAAAAGAGATGAATGGACAGATGAAGAGTTCAAGAAGATCAGAAGGAAAGCCTATGGTTATTTTCTCAAGGATGGATTTCTTTGGAAGCATCCGAAGAAAAGAGGCGGATTACCTTTGCGGGTTGTCTGCGATAGAGAGACACAGTTACAGGTGATGAGGGAGTTTCATGAGAGTCCTTGGGCTAGTCATAGAGGAGTGTGGGCTACTTATGAGAAAATCAAGGAGAAATATTGGTGGAAAGGCATGTACAGAGATGTTTCTCACTTTGTTGAGACTTGCAGAGACTGTCAGATGTATTCAGTAGTGCGTCATCGAGATGAGCTTCATCCGACCTATCCACTATGCATTCATTATAAGTGGGTAGTTGATTTGGTTACCATGCCTATGGGTCTATGGCAGATGAGATACATTGTTTTGGCTAGAGAGGATCTTACCAATCATGTTGAGGGCGGATATTTGAGAACGAAGACCACTAGTGCAGTGTGTAAGTTCTTATTGGAGGAAATTTTATGTTGTGTGGGTAAGATCACTGCGGATCGTGGTGAGTTGGATGCAGATGAAGCTAGGGAGTTTTTCTCTCAGCTAGGAATCAAGTTGGCTCTAACCACAGCATACAATCCAGAGGGAAACAGAAAGAGTGAAAGAGGGCATCCGCCGATAGTGAAAGCATTAGCCAAAGCATGCAGAGGACGGATTGGAGAATGGCCAAGACTTCTACCATTTGCTTTATGGGCTGATCGTACGACTCATAGTGTTACCACAGGATATATGCCTGCAGAGTTGATGTATGGTCAGAAACCTGTTATGCCGATTGAGACTTGTGCTTTGACTTGGTTAGCTTTACCTTGGCAGGAGGATTTGACGAGAGAGGAGCTATTAGCTCTTCGGATTCGACAGTTGGAGAGGAGACCTGAGGATATTCAGCTAGCTATTGACAGGTTGAAAGTTGCTAGACTAAGGAACAAGGACAGGTTTGATAGCAGGCATCGCTTGCGGCCTAGAGCAATAGAAGAGGGAGATTGGGTATTGGTCTTTGATAGCAGCCTTGAAAATCAGCATACTGCACTTCGGAAGATGGTGAAAAGATGGTTTGGGCCGTACATAGTCAGACAGGTCTTTGATAATGCAACATATGAGCTGACTGAATTGGATGGGACAGTGCTTAGAGTGCCTATTGATGGAAAAAGAATCAAGATTTTCAAGAAAAGAGATGATGAGGATTATGCTTTGGAAGAATTTTCAAGAGAAGAGCAACGACAAGAAACTCCAATGGAAGAGACAGATGATATGACAGATAATCTTGTTGATCTACCGGAAATGCATAACGAAGAGATTGATCTGTTTGTGGATCTTGATGATAATGATCATGGGTAGTTGGCCCATCCGTAGGATGCGCAGGATTAGAGGGGGTGGATGTCGTATTGCTGCGCATTTGAGGTGTGAAAACCACCCAAAAGTCGTGTGTGTGATTTGATACTTTGTACATACTTAGTTGTTATGTTTGCTCTTTCATTTTATGCCGAAGACAGAGAAGAATAAGGAATTTTGGTAGATTGGTGACTCGAGATGCAATCTCATGGACCACTTTGATTGTGACCAAGGGTTCGTTTGAAAGCTTGTGGCAACATTGGAGCCATTGAGCATGTGGAACCACAAGCAATGAAGAATGGGGCGGCCGAATATGTGTGAAATATCACTAATTAGTCGGGTATTTTCAGGAAAAAGCTAATTTGAGGACCGCTTTTGGAGAGAAATTGGGAAAAGGAGGCGTAGAAAACGTGGAAGGAGGAGACTAATAAGGGATTTTTCAAAGACTAAAGAGGGGATTTTCAAAAGCTAAAGAGGGAGGGAAAAGTAAGTGTATGGGATGGAAAAAGGAGGTCGAGGCTAATCGGGACAGGAGAGTATTACGCTGAATCTGAAAAAGAGGAAAAAACAGAGGATTGGAGGGGAAGCTTTTGAGAGAGCACTGGCTTTTGTATGCGTTGGAGGAGGGAAGATGGAGAATTCCTAGTGAAGCATGGCGCCCTTGCTCCTGAGAGGATAAGAGCTATAGAAACTGGTGGCTGTCCTCATGCAGCTGTTCGAGAAGATATAAGTATAAACCTTGGCCCATTGGAGGATCTATCTAGGACCTTTTCAGCAGATATTTTGCTTTGCGAATCAGGAGGAGTCAATCTGGTTTCCAATTTTAGCAGAGAGCTTGCAAACTATATCATTTATATCATAGATGTTGCCGGAGGTGATAAGATTCCTCACAAAGCAGGACCAGGAATTACACAGGCTAATCTTCTGGTGATCAATAAGACTGATCTAACAGATGCTGTGGGTGCTAATTTGGAAGTGATGGAACGGGGTACTCTCTGCGGCTGATTGGAGAACAGGGAATGATTACGCTAATCTGGAGGGAAGAGGAACGATACTCTGCGCTGGACGGAAGGAAGGAAAAAGGGAGCTTTTTCAATGGAGGCTGACAAGGAGGAGGGAAGCATTAGTTTATGACACTCCAGATGGGCATGTGACTCGTGATGTTCGTGAGGGAGTTGCAAAGATTGGAGACTTGCGCTTTGTAGTTTGTGATACTGCCGGCTTGGAAATAGAAGAGGATCCTGAAAGTGTTCTTGCGAGGTCAGCTGGGATCACATCAAGTGCTTTGTCTAGATGTCACGTTGCTGTGCTTCTTATTGATGGAAGGGCTGGGATACAGCCATTAGACTTGGAAGTTGGAAAATGGCTACGCAAACAAAATGTGCCCATTCCAGTCATTTTGATTATGAATAAAGTTGAAGGAATACATGGAGACAGTACTGGCAGACTTCTGGCCACACTTGGTGAATCTTTTACTTTAGGATTTGGTGAAGCTGTTGCGCTCTCTGCTGAAACAGGAGAAGGCCTGACAGATCTTTATGAAGGGTTAAAGCCTTTGCTTATAAAAGCCCAAGAAGACATAAATGTTGCCCAAGAACTGAATTCTGAGGATGAATCTGGAGGTCCTTTGGCAATGCAGCTAGCAATAGCTGGCCGCCCTAATGTTGGCAAATCAACAATACTGAATTCCCTACTTAGACAGGAACGTGTGCTAACTGGGCCAGAACCAGGTCTAACTCGAGATGCTATTCGTGTGAAATTCTGTTACAACAACAGAACTGTTTACCTTGTGGATACTGCAGGTTGGATGCAGAAGGCACAGCTTAAACAAGGTCCATCAGCTCTTAGTGCCATTCATGCTAAGCGAAGTCTTATGCGTGCAAACATTGTTGCCCTTGTGCTGGATGGAGAGGAGGCTGAGCAGAGAGACCCTTTACTGCATGCCCGTGTATCCTCTGGTTTCTGGATCGGCTTCCCTCACCATAATTTTCAGTGACTCCAATTATTTGAGCCCAATTTGTGGTACGGTCTTTTTGGAACTTTATATTCCACAGTACTTGTTGAGAGAGTGGGTCCACTGTTTCAACAGAGAGAATCAACTATCTAAAACTATTTGGCTGTTTAGAGTCTCTTCTCTTGTGTTTGTCCTATTGTTGCTGGAGTGGCTACCCTGATCATAATATTCAACCAGCTACGACTTTTCGAACTGACTTTGGCATGTAGTGTTTATGAGACTCAATATATTCCATTGTGCTTGTTGAGAGAGTTGGCACTCTGGTGTTTCAACTGCAAAAGATCAACTATATGAAGCAAGAGCTAAGTTTTTTTGCATGCATATTCGCGTGCTTTAAGAGGGAGATGGAATGCAGTTGTGATGTAATAGTGTCTAGATCTGTGCAGACTGCCATGCCAGGACTATCTCTTTTCTTATGTGTGTACAAAGACTCATTTTATCATTTTACTTCATAAAATAGAAGGCCTGGTTATTCAAATAAACCAGATTGGATTGAAGAAAAAGTTCATATACAACTTGGACGAGGAGAGCAAACTGTACGAATGTATTGGTAGATATATTGAAGTTTAGAGAATGGTCATATTATCTTGGATAGCCTGTTCTTGCTTGATTGATCTTTTATCCTGAAATTATTCAAAGTCCTCTGTGGTTGCGACTTTGCTTTCCAAAACCCTTCGACAGTGGCATGCCCCTCCTCTTTCTCCACATCACTCCCTCTCCCTCTCTCCCCGATGTACTGTCGGGTGGGGGGGAAGGGAAAAAAAAATTAGAAAAAAGGGGGGGTGAGTTCCTATGGGGGAGGGCACGGGGTCATGGGGGGGAGGGGGGGAAGGGGGGGAGGAGACATTACAATGGGATCCTGGAACCCTAATACTAGTTACAAAGGTGGGATCTTGGTGGGCAAAATATCCTCGTGGAATTTTATTTACCTTCCGCAAAGTCAAAAATATGGAAATTGTAGTAAACTCCCAATATAATAAAGAATTTTTTTTTATTCAAGGATTATTTGAATTGTATATGTTTTAATAAATGTGCCATAGGCAATTAAAAAACTAAAGATGATACCATCACCAAGAGAAAGCGGGTGGACATGACCCATGACGGGTCCGTCCAATGGTAGGGTGGTCTTGGTTAGCTGGGAGCCTTTCTAAATCTGTGATAGAAATAGGAAAACACTAAATTGACCAACTAGTTGCTAGGTAGAACAAACTTGCATTATTTTAAGGGCCAGAATGGGATTTTTTCTTATGGGCACAGGAGGGTTGAGGTGCTATACTTCTCTTCATCTTCCATTCTCTTTGAACCAAGTGCAATGGCAAGTTCGCTTTGGTTCAAGTCATCTTTTGAGAAGTGGAAACTTGAATTACTAATGCTAGCTGCCTGTTAGGAGACCCAACTGATTTTAGGAAACTAAAATTCAGGTTGATCCTAGTGGGTTCGGTCGGAACTCTTCTGTTGCAATGTAGACTTAGTAGGGTCTAAGTGACAAACACATTGATACTCCAAGGGAGCGTTGGGTCGCGTCATTTGGAAAACCTACTGAAGGACTACAAAAAGGCACGCCTTGGAATAAGCTTAGTAAGTACATTACATTTTTCTCATTAATTTTTTGAAATGATGACATAAAAATGCTAAGTTCCAAGTTACATAATCCACGGTCTTCTTGATATTTTGATCTATTTTTTTAAGTACTCTAGATTTTATTGTCTTTTTAGTACAAAGTTGTAAAAAGATCGATTGAAGTACTAGAGAAAAAGCCTCCATGCCTTTTGATTTACTTATAACAATGCAATATAAACAAGTAGTGATAAGGTCTTGATTAATATAGTTGGAAACTAATAAGAAAATTTATTCTATAAAATACCATAAACAAGTTTCATAGTTTTACTTTATATTGTCGATTGTAGTGTCCTCATTAGGATGATAGTCACTCTTGTGGCTAGAGAGTAATTGCAAATGCTAAAAGATTGGTTATGTTTATTTATCTTAATGATGATTAACTTGTAAAGGTAATGTGAAAGATACTAAACTTTAAGATGGAGGTTCATTGCAAAAAAGTCCATCAATGATAATAATATAGTCCATTGCAAAAAATAGAAATGAAATAAAAATATTTTATTACAAATGTATGATATTTTTTAAGAGATTTCTATACAAGTGAGAATGTTTGGTATATTAGAGCAAAGGTCATGAAGTACATAATGGATAATTGTATGAAACCAAGAATAGCCAGTAGTGGGGGCTTTGACAATGAAGGAGAGGAGGTGCGTGTAACTGTAGTAGTGAATCTATGCCTTCAACACCTAAGGTAACCAAAGCATCAAGAAAAGGCAAAAGGACTCTTAGAAAGGATGCACCTTCTTCTAAGAAAAGTCCTCGAAAGAAAAAGTAGCTTTGCCTCATTGCTTGTAAGCCCTTGTGCATATAAGTCATGGAGATGGTTGACAAAAATTTTCCACAAAATTTGTACATGTATTTTTTATTGATAATAAAGAGATATTTTCTTCAATATTTTACATTGTATATTTTTCTGTCCTATTGATATCTTCAAAAAATATGTTACAAATGTTTATTTATCAAGAAATGAAATTAGATATACACTTAAGTGGCTATAATATGATATTAAAACTTACTTGTATGTTATTAACTTATAACACAAATAAGCATGGTAGTTCAATATCTTCATTTTGTAAATCCATCCTCAATTGATGTAGTGTACATGATGGTCTAATCTTTAGGATTGCAATAATGCCCTCATTGAATCAAATATCAAGATCCACTATAGATTCTTTGCTATATTTATCAAGATTTGGTCTAAAGCAACCAGACTATCACCAACATAATTCCACCTACTATATTAATAAAAGCTAAGGATGAAATTATGAGTAGCAAGTATATATTTGTAAGCTATAGAGTCTTGATCTATCTTACATATAATTTTTCATTCTCTCCTAGTGTCCCATCCTTCATCAACAAATTGTATGACATGATCATATGCTAGTCTCTTCAGTGAAAGCATGGCATTTGATCTTCTTATCTCAACATTAGAAAATATATTAACAAGAATAAATAAAATAACTTTTCTTAGCCTACTTGAGATATTAGGTTTTAATGCTCTCCATATCTTAGAAAACATTTTACATCTATGGCCCTCACTAGTAGCTGGACTTGGCAAAGGTGACTCAAAGCTTTAAAAATCTAGCAAAGTAAGGGGGGATATTGATCCCCATTGATTGTGTTTCATGGGGACAATATAAGAATGGTCATAAAATAATATTCTATTCTTTGTAAGTTTTGTCTTCTTTCTACCTTTCTGCATTTCTTCTCCAATTAAATCATGCATAGCATCAATAACATCAACAATAGACTTGATCAGTAATATGGATGTGATTTGAGAGCTTCAATGCCTTGTTGAAGTTTGAATTTTTGTATCCAAGGCACAAAGAGAGAGAGAGAGAGAGAGAGAGAGAGAGTGTGTGTGTGTGTGTGTGTGGACTATGCTACCATAAAGAAGGGAAAAACACAAGAGAGATAACAGAAAGGAGGGAAAAAAATGAGTGCCAAGATTTTTACTAATTTGAATTTATATTAAAGTGGTCATTTTCATTAATCTAGATATATCATTAAATAAAAGTGATCGAGATTGTATGCCATCAATGCAAGTAATATCACAATTATGAATATAAGTGGCTAAAAATAGATATTGATAATACAAATTCATAATATTATTATGTATATTTCTTTTTGTAACATTATTTTTTTCATTTTCTTAAATAGAAGTTATTTCATGGAGGCTTTGGTCCTATTGGTCGAGAGCACACACTCTCTCTATCTCCTAAAAGGCATTTTCAAGACCTCAAAACTCCCCTAATGATTTTCATATATCCTTTCTAACTTATTACTATCAATTGGTAATTTAATTAATATTTAACCAAAAGAAACCAATTTTGGTCACTCAAAAAATGCTCATCATAAGTCCTACTACAAAAACAACCACTTATAATCGTAAAGGAAAGTGCTTTAAATCAATATATCTTTACTTTTATACATTACGAGTTCATGATCATTTGAAGTTGCAAATTGTGTTCAAGAATAAATTTAACTAAGATAAGTAAAAATATAACCTTAATATTATTCTTCAACAAATACTTTAAAACTATAACCCTAATATTATACCTTAACAAAGACTTTTATAATTCAAACAGACTAGTTCTATCTATTCACTCAAACTTATAATAATAGCTCAAAAATCTAATACCAATATACATAGAAAGTATTATCAATCATACTTTAAAGGTTCAATCAATTATTTATGATCATACAATAGAAAAATTGCAAGCTCTTAATTCTAACTATGTTTTTGTGGTCATTCTTTTTTTCTTTCTTAAATTGTTTGAGAAGGGATTTCTTCTCTTGTAACTCAGCAAAAATTAATGTATGTAAAGTCTCCACCCACCCACCCACAAATTAACGTATGTCGGAGTGTTTCCCATCTCGTGGTGTTGCACCAGACCTCACCAGACCTCACCACCACTCTCTCTTTGTTTTTTATCCATTCATTATCTCCTCTCCTTCCATCTCTCTCTCTTTTTCTCTTTCTTTATTATGCTGTATGTTTATTCCCTCTCTATCGTTCCTTCTTCCTTTTTCTCTTCCTCCACCTGTCTCATTTCCTTTAACAAAACATATCTCTCTCTCTTCTTCAACAACAACAACAACAACAACTACTACTACTACTACTACCACTACTACCACTACTACCACTACTACCACTACTACCACTACTACTACTTTTTCTCTTTCTCCACCTGTCTCATTTCCTTTAACAAAACATATCTCTCTCTCTTCTTCATCAACAACAACAACAACAACAACAACAACAACAACAACAACAACAACAACAACAACAACAACAACTACTACTACTACTACTACTACTACTACTACTACTACTACTACTTCTCTTTCTCCACCTGTCTCATTTCCTTTAACAAAACATATCTCTCTCTCTTCTTCAACAACAACAACAACAACAACAACTACTACTACTACTACTACTACTACTACTACTACTACTACTACTGCTGCTGCTGCTGCTGCTGCTGCTGCTGCTGCTGCTGCTGCTGCTGCTGCTGCTGCTGCTGCTGCTGCTGCTGCTGCTGCTGCTGCTGCTGCTGCTACTACTACCAAGAAAAGAAGAAAAAACTACTACTACTACTACTACTACTACTACTACTACTACTACTACTACTACTACCACTACCAAGAAAAGAAGAAAAAACTACTACTACTACTACTACTACAATAACAACAAACAAGAAAACCACTACTACTACTACAACCATGACTACAAAAAAAAAGAAAAAGAAAAAAAAAACTACAATAACAACAAAAAACAAGAAAACCACCACTACTACTACAACCATGACTACGACGACTACGACTACATCTACGACCACGGCTATGACTACGACTACGACTACGACCATGACCACCACTACCACTACCACTACCACTATAATAAACAAGAAAAGAAGAAAAAACAACAACAACAACTACTACTACTACTACTACTACAATAACAATAAACAAGAAAAGAAGAAAAAACTACCACTATTACTACTACTACAACAATAAAAAACAAGAAAACTAGACAACAATAAACAAGAAAAGAAAAAAACTACTACTACTACAAATGCGAAAACTACTATTACTATTACTAGTACTAGTACTACAATCACGACTACGACGACTACGACCACGACTATGACCACCACAACAACTCTCTCTCGCTCTACCACTACAATAAACAATACTAGAAGAAAGATCAATAACAATAACAACTACAACAACAACAACAACAACAAACAAGAAAAGAAAAGAAAAACTACTACTATCACTATTACTACAACAACAAACAAGAAAACTAAACAACAATAAACAAGAAAAGAAACAAAACTACTACTACTACAATAATAACAACAACAACAAACAAGAAAACCATTACTATTACTACTACTACTACTACTACGACTACCACAACAACAAACCACTACCACTATAATAAACAAGAAAATGAAAAAAAAAAACAAAAACAACAAAAACTACTACTACTACAATAACAACAAATAAGAAAAGAAGAAAAAACTACTACTAATACAACAACAACAACAACAAAAAAGAAAACTAAACAACAATAAACAAGAAAGTAAAAAAAATACTACTACTACAATAACAACAAACAAGAAAACTACTATTACTACTACTAGTACTACTACTACAATCACGACTACGACCACAACTACGACTACCACAACAACAATAAACTAGAAGACAAGAAATTAAACAACAACTACTACTATCATTACCACTACCACTACTACTACTACGACAACCACAACAATAACAAACAAGAAAATAAGAAATTAAACAACAACTACCACTACCACTACCTCTACCGCTACTATGACAACCACAAAAACAACAAACAAGAAAATAAGAAATTAATCTCCAACTACCGCTACCACTACCGCTACCGCTACCGCTACTACGACTACCACAACAACAATAAACAATAAAAAAAGAAAAGAAGAAACAAAACAACAGCAATAATAACAACAACCTCTCCCTCCTTCTCTCTCTCTCTCCCTCTCCCTCTCCCTCTCTTTCCCTATTATGTTTAATATTTTCTCCCTCTCTCTCTCGTTCTTTCTTTCCTTTTCTCTCTTCCTCTCTCTCTCTCATTTCCTCTCCCTCCCTCTCCCTCTCTTTCTCCCTTTCCGTATTATGTTTAATATATTTTCCTTCTCTCTCTTGTTCCTTCTTTCCTTTTCTCTCTTCCTCTGCCTCTCTCATTTCCTCTCCCTCCCTCTCCCTCTCCTTCTCTTTCTCTCTTTCCGTATTATGTTTAATGTTTCCCTCTCTTTCCTCTCCCTCTCCCTCCCTCTCCCTCTCCCTCTCCCTCTCTTTCTCTCTTTCCCTATTATGTTTAATGTTTCCCTCTCTTTTCTCTCTCTCTCTTCCTTTCCCTCTCTTTCCTCTCCCTCTCCCTCTCCCTCTCTTTCTCTCTCATTTCCTTTCCCTCTCTCAATACACATGAATTTTAACAAAAACAAGTAAAAGAGAAAGAGAAAACACAAAAACAAAGCAAGAAGGAACAATGCACTCACCATAAAGGCTCGAGGATGGATTCGGCGGCTCCTCTTCGCGACGGCGGCTCCTCTTCGCCCTCCGTACACTTCCTCCTCTTCTTTGCAAATGATGGCAGTGGCGGTTAGAAGCTTTCCTTCTCCCTCTTTCTCTCTTTCACTCCCTCTCCCTCTCAAATGAAAGATGTTCGCTCTCCCTTTTGCTCTCTCTTTCGTGTATGCGCACAAAATAACGCGCTCAGGTTTTGGCCCGTATTTTTTTTGTCTGAGCACCGTCACTATTATCATCGCATTTGTAATGCAAATAGCGACGCTGCTTTTTTACGTTGGAAAGCGCTGTCGCTATACCTCCATATCCTTGTAGTGTAAGTTGGCTAAAAATAGTGGAAATCATTCAAATGAGTAGACATAGGGGTGCCCTACATCCAAAGGTCCACGTGCTTCTTCAACCAATACAACTAAGATACATGATTTTTCTTGTCATAGATATCACATATCTTTTTCCATAAATCATATGCACCACTACTAGTCAAAACTAGACTTACATAACTCATCAAGCTCATCTCATTCATCTTTATCCTAAATTTTTGGATTTATACCCTTGGCTTTCAATAGCCTAATCTACTTCTTTTACACTAATGATTTTTATATTTACATCTTCCAATACTAGAAGTTATTGCCATCCAACTTCTTGATGTTGAAAATGGCACATCATTGGATGCATTTGAAATATCTACCATTACATCTAGAAATGATCTCAAAGTGGAGGAGAAGAATAAAAGTTCTTTCACTTTATCATGAAGTAAAGAAGAAGTCCACTATGAACCTATCCCAAGAGCTATTCCTACTCTCAAGGAGGAGGAATCATCATTTTGAGATGATGATGAAAAAGTTCATCAACCTACAATCATGCCACTAGAAAATCCATTTCCATGATGGGTGAGGCATCTTTATGATCGCAAAATCCCTATGTTGATCACAACTCAGGTAGAATAGAGGAGCAAAGAAATGCTTCTCCTCACATAGTTAAGATGGCCTTGATGGGCTGAGATTATGAGAGAAGTAAAGGAGCTGGTAAACTTGAAAGATATACTTGCTGATCTAGCATGGAGAGCAACTATGCAGGATGAGTATGCCAACATCATGAAAAATGGCACTTGCAAGCTAGTGGATCGACCAGAAGAGAGGAAGATTATTGGCACCAAGTGGGTCTAGAAGGTAGATTAGTTGCACATGGATTCTCACAATCTTAGAAAGGTATGAAGCTAGATTAGTTGCACATGGATTCTCACAAGCTGAAGGATATTACTTTCAAAAACCATTTCCTCCAACTACTAGAATGACCACTATTCATATAGTACTTGTAGTGGTTGCTGATAAGAAGTGGCCAGTTTACCAAACGGATATCAAATCAGCATTCTTGAATGGTGACTTCAAGGAGAGGAGGTGTATGTGGCTCAGCCACTAGAATTTGAGGGCCCCCATTCCGAGAATAAATTTTTAAGCTAAAAAAGGCATTATATGGGATGAAACAAGCCCCTAGAGCATGGCACCAGTAGATAGACAAATTCTTTCTAGGTTTGAATGACTACTATTCATATAGTATTTGCAATGGGGGTTTGCTCATAAGAAGTGATGAGTTTACCAAATGGATGTCAAACCAATGCTCTTGAATGTGGCTCAACCACCAATATTGAGGCCCCCCATTTTGAGAAAAAAGTTTGTAATCTGAAGAAGGCATTGCATGGGCTAAAACAATCCCCCAGAGTATGGTTCCAAAAGATAGATAAATTCTTTCTAGGTTTGAGTTTCAAAAGATGTGCCTTAGATGTTAACTTGTATGTTTACAAGGATAGTGAAAAGTCTATAGTGATTGTCCTATATGTGGATGACTTTCTTGTTTACAGGTGACTATGAAGATGTGATCCATCAGACTTGAAAGGATTTGAGCTCTCTAAGTTTTAAATGATAGACTTAGGCTTGTTGCACTATTGTTTGGGGATTGAAATCTAAAAAGTGCTTGGAAAACTCTTCATCTCTCAAAGGAAGTATGAATGGGATATCTTAAAAGCATTTCACATGATTGAGTGTAAGGAGATAGCTACACCTATGGAGGTCAATGTGAAGTTATCCATTGAAGATATATCAACACCATTGCAGACATTGGGAGGTACATGAGGTTGGTTGGTAGTCTCATCTACTTGTGTAATACTAGGCTAGATATCTGTTTTGCTATTGGGGTTTTAAGCAAGTTCTTAAACAAACTTCAAGAAAGTCATTAGAAAGGTGGGATTCAAGTACTCAAATACTTGAAGGAAACTCTTGACTATAGTATCACATACAATTCCAAAAGTGCTCTCATGGGAAACTGTGACTCAAATTGGGAGGTGATAGTGATTCCAAGAAATTAGTCTCTAGATATTGTTTCTCTTTTAGGTTTAGAAAATTTTTATTGGATTAGTAATAAGCAACCAATTGTGGTATTGCCTTCTACCGAATAAGGTAGCTTCCTTTGCTACATGTGAAGCAATATGGTTAAGGAGGATCCTATGGTAGATGGGAGTATAGGATGAAAATCCAATAGGGTTAAGATGTGACAATCAAAATTGCATTGCCATTGCCAAAAATTCAATTTTTCATACATGCATCAAACACATTGAGATCTAGTATAACTATGTACGTGACTTGATTGAGAATGGAAGACAGAGCTGTTGGTCTACTATCCAACGAAGGAGAACAAAGTAGATATCTTCATCAAAGGTCCTACGAAGGATTTCCTTTGAATTCATCTTCAAAGACTTGGCATTGGGCTAAGAATGTAGTTCACTTGTGGGTGGACATTGAGGGGGGGTGCTAGATATGCTCAATGTCCCACCCTCGTAAGGTGCCACCAATGATCCACGGTGCTCAAAGTTGTAAGGCCCCCATTATGAGGAGAATCCATTTTTTAGCATGGACATTGGATGGATCTTGACTTGTATATGAGATGAGGTCTATGTGATCAGATGGAAAAACGGTGATCTTTGTGGATCTAGCCTTTGGGTTAGATAGAGTAGTTATGCTTGTAACAACTCGAGGCACAATGTATTGAGTTGTAATGTGTGGGAGTTATTATAGGGGCTCCTATTTTGGGGTATGAGGGCTATGAAAGTGGCCACTAGCTTGGGAGGGGGTCTCAGAGGGGCTAGTGGCCCCCTTGATGGGGGTTTAGGGGGTAGTGGCCCCACCTAACAATAAAGGGAGTATTGGTTGGCCAATTGTGGAAGGTTCATAATATGACCAACTTGCTAACTAGCCTACCTTCCTGGGCTATAAAAGGAGGACCTCTCTAGAGCCATTGTCAATCTAGCTTTTACCTTGTCAGAGTTCTTCTAGCTACCCTAAACTCTTTCCCTACCATCTGTTTGGATCGCCATCTAAGCTTTACAGTGGAAGTGCATAGGTGGAGAGAGTCATCTTTGTACCAATTCATTTGAAACTAAAGTAGTCTCTATTCTTCTCATATTTGTGTGTATTCTCTACTCCTTGCTCAGAGTCTGCTCCATTGTGTTGTGTAATTTCTACAAGTGAGAGAGTGAGAAAAGAGAGGGAAGAGAGAGAGAGAAAGAGAGAGGAAGGGAGAGAAAGGAGAGAGAGATAGAGAGAGATGAGAGAGTGTGTAATTTCTACAAGTGAGAGAGTGAGAAAAGAGAGGAGAGAGAGAGAGAGAGGAAGGGAGAGAGATAGGAGAGAGATGAGAGAGAAAGAGAGAGATAAAGTGAGAGGATGAAGGAGTGAGAGTAAGAGAGAAAGAGAGTGTGTGTATGTGTGTGTGTGTGTGAAAGAGAAAGAGATACTGAGAAAATATGATATTCATTATTTTAAAAGGGATTGGTGTTTCTTGAGTGATGCAAAATGTAGACATCGCTTATGTTATGTCCACCATGGCATATAAGATGAATTACAATGAGCGTTACATGAGTGATAAATATAGAGATTTGCATCTTATATGCGATGAAAAATGAAATTACTATTCCTTGCAAAACTTACTAGTGCATTAATAGCTCTCATCCATGTTGAGAGTCTCCCTATGGTTGCTCCCACTAACCATTGAAGGAGTGGATCATGAATGATTAGATCTCTACCAAGGTAGCATACATCAGAGGATCTCATCATTGAATAACAACTTACAACCTCATTCCAAATGTACCGACCTTTGAGATTACTAATTATCTATCACAATGTGGCATGCTCCAATACTTGATGGATAGCCAAAGCCTCTAGGCCCACCATCACATGTCTTGCATCATTCCTCATACAGTAGGTCACAACCTTGGATGAGATTGATTACAACTAGAAGTACCCCCTTGTGATAAAATCAAGGATGGGATCTACTTGGTAGAGTAGTCAAAATTTATATCTCCACACTACTTGCATCATCTCACATGATCATAGGTAGTGCATATCAGTCTACTTTGGACTTCACTATATGTAATTTTTCTTTAGAGAGAAAGTGTTTTAGTCAATCCTAAGAACCCAATCAAGAGGGAGATTGTACTGAAATATCTTTTTTTTTTCCTTATATACATATTATATAAACAAAAATCCAAATGATTTTTTTTTTCAAGTCATATAAGAAATTGAAAAGAAAATGTTTTATTCTCCATATATTAGTACTTCATACTCAAGAAGTTAGAATATAGTGATGTCAAGTATTTTTAGATATATTCCCTTTCAAAGTGGCTCTTTCATTTAATGAAGAAATAACTTTCTCTCCAAAGAAGAGCCACTTCCTTCACTAGTATCCCTAATTCTTCTTGAGCTCTAATTCAAGTTAATTCCTTTACAACCTATATCCTTACAATTCTTCTACTTGTACTTTTTCTCTACTATTCTACTACTTGTAGATGGCAATTTGTGAATTATGTATACTAATAGATCAAGACTTGGAAGAGGATGTTCAAAATCTTATCATGCTATTGGAGGTATGCTTAGAGCATGAGCTCTTGACATTGTCAAATGTAAGTGTTCAAACCTCCTTATATCAAGTCAATGTAGATCTAAAAAATGAGGACTTGTACATACGTACCAACTACATATTTTAATGCAACAAAAATAGAGAATGTCAAAACATACGTATGATTATATAATCTCTTATACATTGTAATGTAACTCGGGTCTACATCTCGTGCATTCAAGGACTTTATAAATATCCTTATATGTGAACTTTTCATGAATAAAACATAACCCTTATCCATTGAATCTATAAATGACTCCTTTATTATTACACCCTTTTATATGTAGAAAATGTATAAAAATGGCATTTTAAAAATACCTTATTTTGAACCCACCTGATGCACACATATATTCATGATTAACTTACTTGAGTAATGTAATCTATAGCTTACATTTATGTATGGAGGTTTAGGTGAGTTAAAGAAATGAGAGAAAACAATACTGTGTAATTACATTGAAGAGAAGAAAGTTGTCTTGACATATTGAATTTTATGGCTATCTTTTCTTGAACTTTGTAGCATATAGAAGAAACTTCAAACTCATTATTGACCACATCAAAATGTAGGTTTGGATAATGGAAATGGATTACGCTCAATATAAACCAAAACGCGACCTCCTTGCAACTCAATGTTGGGTACAATTTACAATCTTTAGGCCCCAATTAGTGAAATTTGGTACATAACGACATGTCCAAGTTGTAAATCTCAATTAGAAGAAGCCTTTTGCAAAAAAGTTATTAGTTGAGGTCTATAACTCTTAGGGAATTTGAGATCTACAACTCCAAGAAGGAAAAATCTTCAGTAAACTATTCCATTTAGGTGTAATATTTCCCCCCCTCCACCCCCCTGCCCCCCCCCCCCCCCCCGGTGCTTCCCCTGTGCCTCCCCCATGAGAACCCCCCTTTCAAAAAAATTTAAAATTTTTTGAAGTTTTTTTTACTCTGCCTCTCTCTCCCCCTATTGTGTGCATGGCGGGGAGAGAGAGAGAGTGAGAGTAAGAGGTAGAGAAGGGGGGGGCATGCACCCCCCCAGATGGAGGGTGGCGCCATCTCCCCCCCCCCCCCCCTATAAAGCCCTCGTGGGGCTGAGGCACAGGGCCCGCGGTGAGGACTTCAGCAAGCCCTTCCTCCCCCTCCGACTTGACATAGCAGCACCCCCCCCGCCCTGGGCAGTCCACAGCCCCCTCCTCCCTGGATCATCATGACCCCCCCCCCCCCCCCCCCCCCCCGGGCGATCGTCAGCCAGGACACACTCCCCCGTGGTCTGCAGCAGCTGTGCCACCTAGCTCCTCCCTTGCTCTGTCAGGCTGCCAGGACGCCCCCCCTAGCTGTGACAGGAAGAGAGAGAAAGAGAGAGAGAGAGAGAGAGAAGAAGGGAGAGAGAGAGAGAGAAGAAGAAGAAGAAGAAGAAGAAGAAGAGGGAGAGAGAGAAAGGGAAAAGAGAAGAAGAAGAAGAAGAAGAAGAAGAAGAGGGAGAGAGAGAAAGGAGAAGAAGAAGAAGAAGAAGAAGAGGGAGAGAGAGAAGGAGAAGAAGAAGAAGAGGAGGAGGAGAGAGAGAGAAGGAGAAGGAAAGAATAAGAAGAAGAAGAAGAGGGAGAGAGAGAAGGAGAAGAAGAAGAAGAACAGAGAGAGGGAGCTTTGGAAGGTTCTAGGAACCTTCCAAGCATCCCTAGCTTAGAGGGAGTTTTCCCCTCCTTCCCGGGATTCACAATTTGGATCGCCAAAGGTGCTGCAGACCCTTTTCTATTCAATCTGAAAGTAACCCCTTTATATGACATCCTTCTATATATAAAAAATGTATAAAAATGGTGTTTAAAAAACCCCTTATTTTGAACTCACGTTATATATACATATATTCATGAGTGACCCCCTTGTGGACAAGAGGAACCACTATCTAATACCCATGAGTTAGTGTTAGATATTTCTTACAACATTTCTTCTCTTCCCTATTAAAGCCCTTGCCTCTCACATACTCTTCACTCCTTAAAGCCCTTGGGCTTTGATGCCATGTAGAAATTACATGACACAACAAACAAAATTTGAGCAAGGAGTAGAGAATGCATAGCAAATATGAGAAGAATAGAGATTGCTTCAATTTCAAATGAATTAATACAAAGATGACTTTTTTCATCTATGTGCTTCAACTGTGAAGCTTAGATGGCGATCTAGATAGATGTTAGGTGAAGAGATTCATGGATTTAGTTCCATCCATCTTGTCTATACTAAATAAAACACAATCAAAAGGATTTTCATCTCTAGAGGATTCTCTTGCCAACATTTCTTCTACTTCCTTCTTTTCAATGACTCTGAATGTAGCTTTCATTCCACTATAGAGGGGAAGATATTTAGTTCTAAAGGTATCAAAACTCATTCTTTTGAGGATCACCATAGTGCCATTTTCTTGATAATACAAACTTCAAAGGGTTTCAATAGCATAAGTTATGAAGAATACTCCATCTATTAGCTTCCAGTGCATTGCCAATTGGACAAACAAAAGGTTATTAGTGCACCAAGTATCCCAGTATCTTGATGTTGAGCCTCCATGAACAAGTTCAAACTCTTTTTCTTCTTATTCTTGTCAACTTCAACTAACCATGACTCCTAAATCTTCTTCACAATCTTATAATTGATGATGTCTAGAAAATTTTCAATGAAGGCCAAATCTCCCATGGTTGGATGGTCTTCTCTATGCTTTTTCTTTGCTCTTTCATTTTGTGGAAAAAAATTGACTATTTTATACAACTTTTTGTAGCTTTAGAAGATAGTGAGATCTATCTATCACATAGAGCGTGCATCAAGATAGTGACATATTTCTACCATTGAGGGATACACTTCTTGTAGAAGTGACTTTGATAATGAAGATCTCCATTTTTTCAATAGTAGTAGGAATTCTACAATCTTCCATTCCTTTTCTTCCTCCTCAATAGTGCCACTTCTTCCATTTTCATCCTTTGTTGATGCTTTTGTTGATGGCAGTTTCTCTCGACTGCGTATCAAAAACATGGAAAGGGGAACACTAAGAAACATGGGGAAACTACTCTATATTGTCATAGTAACAAGCGTGTTCTTCATATTTTAATCAACCACAAGAAGAAAAACGATATCAATCTTCACATAACATCACATAGCAATTCTCCCATGGATTTATCACATCAAATATTCAATACATTCTTCATAGAAACCAAAAAAGAACCGCAATAACACAAAAGAAAAAATAACTTTGAATGGAATTCCTTGCATAGTATTTAATCATATCCATAGTCTTTCTCATGTAGATACAATGTCTCTCATAGAAAATTTGGCTATTTCTCATACTCTATGTCTCTCACATGTGCTATATATCAATAGTACATTGGAATAATAATGAATTATCTTCAATAACTATCTCTTGGTCATGGATTTCCCTCCAAAGAGGTATGTCTGACATGAAGAGTCACCAGAGCCACTACAATGTCCCTTGACAACTCACTACTATCATTGTCATTGTAGTCTTCACTTCAAGTCGTCTTCTTCTACTCCTTCGAGCTATTTCGAGATTGTATTCTTCCTCTTACAAGATTGCAAAAAAAAGAAAATCAAGCTAAACATCCATTGATAAAAATAGATACAGAAGCAAACAGAGGCTTATAGAACAAAGTCAAAGGCTCAACAAAACACAACACAGAGGGTCAAAAAAAGGCATAAAAACCATACATCTCAAACCAAAACTAGTTCAAACCATTCAAAAAACTCTCAATTATTTCCCAAAAAACCTACTCACAATCCCAACCTCACAAATAGAAAGAAAATAGATCAAAATAGAGGCAAAACAAACCCTATCAGAACCAAACAACAGACACATTATAGAACCTATCAAAACATCATATCTCAACCAAAAAACATCATGAGCTTCTCAATCATACTTAACTCATCCTAACACATTTCAAAATACTCCCAACTCAACAAAAATTAATCAATAAATCCTAAAAATAGACCAATTAACAACAAATTAATATCCACTCAAAAAACAAGTTATTTCAACCCTCAACAATTGCATTATTGAGAGTGCTATGGCATGGTATATGCCATTAGAGCTAATGTATGGATAGAAATAGATTATGCTGATAGAAGAAGTGGCTACCACATGGAATGTCTTGGGAGGAGGGGTAAGTAGGGAAGAATCATCAAGTCTCAAGATTCATCAATTGGAAAGGACAAAAGACATAGATCTTGCAATGAAAAGACTGAAAAACGCTAGATTGCAAAATAAAGATAGGTTTGACAAAAGGCATTGAGTTAGTGCTTATAGGATTTGTGTATCATTATTTATGCTAAATTTTACTATGTCTATGGCCGTTGTCAAGATCTTTAAGTCATTTGAGGCCACTGCTTGTACCTCAAGTGTTGAAGGCATTTTACTAAATAGTTAAATGATCATGGTTTGGGTGCTACTGGACAACATTAAGTGGTAGTTGGATGTGGATAAGCCCTATAGGACATCCCCACAATTTGTAGTGTGTTTTAGGTCACCTAAAATGATGCCTAGAGTAGGAGAAAATTTATTAGGAAAGAAAGCTTTTTGTTTTGCAAAAATACTAATAAAGCAAGGGAGAAAATAGAGTTAAGATAGGGAGAACACTGTTAGTAATGTATGGATGCATAAAGAGGAACTAATTTGGGTACCTTTAGACTACTTTAGACTAATATAAGTGGAGATAATAGGCTTTTCACTACTTACACAAGTAGTTCTACCTTAGTTTGGGTGTAATCTATTGTTGTTGGTTGTCCCAATTAGAGGCATATTGTAGATTTGAGGTTACTCATTTCTCTATTGTAAGTGAATCAAAATAGGGATCTTGGGCCAAGAAAAGAGTCTTTTTGAATCTTTAAGATAGGGTTTATTGATGTATATGGGCTATTGTGGATCTACACTATTTTATACATGTTTAGGCCTTGATTTTGGGAATATTTGGATTGTTCTGTGCTTAGATTCTTGTAGTGTAATCATTGAATATCTTGGGCTGAATTAATTTGGATTTTCTCTAATCCATATCCTTAGAATTATTTCCTAGAAGTGGACACCTATGCTATACAAGATTTGAGCTAAATCTCTTATGTAATAATTACATTCTACGGTTGGGTTTCTTCTATTTCCTATATTGTTCCTATTGCTTCTTGCCTTCATTGTTTGCAAAATTTCTTGCCTCTCTTCTTTAACCTTTCTTGCCTTCATCTTCTGAAAATTTTCTTTTCTCTCTTCTATAACCTCTTATTGCCAAAACCTCAATGTTTTTATACCAAACACAACCAATATCTAGATGACTACCATACTTTGTCTCCTATTTACAAACAAACAACTAATTTAATAACACCACATACTTATGAAATAAAACGTATGAGCACATCCTAGTTATGTACTCAAAAAAGTATCAATAAATCCTCTCTTGTCCATTGGTCACATTATCAGGATCGTGACATGCCTATAGCCTAGCCTATGATGCCTCTTATCACATTTAAAAAACAAATATTAAACTTTTATACTTACAATTTTTTAAAAGAAAACTTTTTACTAAGGAAATGTTTTCCATAAACACATCTCCCGTTGAAAGTGGCTATGGGAGTACTCAAAAAATACTAGCAATGTCTTGTGTGTCCTATAGCCACTTTCAAAAAATATACCTCTTGGACTTTATTGAAAGTGGCTATATGCATATTCTCGTAGCACAAAGGTCATTTCTGAGTCTAATAGGTATACGAGGTGCATGACGAAAAGGAGTAAGGAATTAATTTGGTAAGGAAGGGTAACCTACATGCCACACAATATGGCTGCACGGAAACACTTCACCCTACCATCCCAAGGCCTGTAAATTTGATTTAGTGCAAATGATGAGGGATGATTTAATAGCATTTAGCATGACACACAAAGAAGCATCACTATTGATAGTATGTGCAACAACTAGGATATGTGTGGCACAAAAATTGTGGTCTATATAAGCTCATTTAAGAAGAAACAATTCCAATTAGTCAAAGGCCTTTTTATATGCATTATTGTGTTTTAATTATAATCATACATCCCACCCTCTCCCTTAATTTTCATTTATCAATAAAACTTAAGAAACCTAACTTTAATGAATGTGCATATATTGTGGATTACTTCATTTGTGCCAAAATAGGAGAGTGATGTTGAGGAAGCCTTGCATATGGTCCTATTCCATGT
The DNA here is from genome assembly GCF_053477565.2 of Lygodium microphyllum. Lineage (NCBI taxonomy): Eukaryota > Viridiplantae > Streptophyta > Polypodiopsida > Schizaeales > Lygodiaceae > Lygodium > Lygodium microphyllum. Next base: position 25,221,190 of record NC_141144.1, on the reverse strand, counting down.
TGAACTCCTACTCCAATTGTGCAATCACAAGCTTCTTTAGCATAGTATGCTAATCTCTATATTTCATTGTAATGACACAAACACAGTTAACATAAGAATTAGATTCATGTTATAGAAATAAGCTTGGGTTTATACTTACACCCACTCTAATGAACATGTGGCATATATAGATTGATGATGTTTCCCATCCATTTAAGAAAACCAGACCTCCTCCAAGTGAGATGATGAGACCATATGTCCTATGTGTGTCATGCAACCTACAAAAATAGAGGATTCCAACAATATAAATAAATATAAAATATGATTCCAAAATGCATGCTTAATTAGAATAAAATATATAGTCAACAAGCTAGAAAAACATGCATGGGAGGGCAAAGGATCCAACTTCTCAATCCACTAATATAGGAGGCACAACTAGAGTGGACTAGGAAGGTGTGTCCACTATAGCAACTCTTGTTGCCAAATATTGAGAAGTATCACTCCACCTATGCACTAGACACTCGCCACTACACACAAACAATTTATGAGGGGACCTCTTAATTTGCATCTATGGGGGGACCTCTCAGTTAGGGTTTTTAAAAAAATTCTTGCATCTATGGGGGGATCTCTCAATTTGCTCCAAAAGTGGCTATGTGACTAGATTGAAAAGAAGCAAGGCAAGCAGAGACCCTTACTAGAGAGATATTTCAATTCAAATGGAATAGTGAAATGATCATTTACATTTATTAGAAATATAGCATTAGGAAAGTTATAAGGAATGAACCATTTTGCAAAAAGTTTGCCCAAGCTCATACCATTGTAATACCATCGAGATGAACTCCCAAATGATCTTATTATATAATTTATACAAACATGGAGAAAAAAAGCAAGAGAAAGAATGTACTAAAAGAAAATAATGGAAGAAGAAAATGTGCATTGAACTCTAAAATTATATTCAATATAGAGAGGACTAATTAGTCCTTACATATAGCCCAATGTGTTAGTGAGGGCATCATATTAGGTGGGTGATAAAAAGAAACATTGGAAGATGGAGGAGATTCCATGAATATCAAAGTGTGCTAAAACCTATAAAATATCATCTATGAATGATGGTAGTCAAGTGGGGGAGTAATATAAATACCCAAAAAAGAATAAATTTGGCCCATTGCTACCAATAATGCCAAAACACAATAGCTGACTATGCATTTTGAATATTCCATTAAGAAAATATATATCATAGTAAAATAATGCTAATCACCCTTGTTGAGTGTGAACTAACACTCCATCCACTGCAAACGAAATACAAAGGGTTGATAACTCTCCACCACTATAAGTATGAGCACATTTAAAATGAACCAAAAAAGAAATGCATGCTCTAGAAAGAGCTACCTCCTCCATCAAAACCCATGAAAGACTAAATGTCACCAAAGCTCTTAATGTCAATGTCTCTAGCTCAAATTGATCATAGGTAGGAGATGATTGTGCAAGAGACACATGATTGCTAATAAGGGCAAGCTCCTCATTGAGACAAGCCTTGGTGGGACCTAAATCCCTCTAATGACGTGGTCCCTATCAACATAATCCTTAAGCAACCTCCCTATAGTAGCAAACAAGTATTATGAACAAAGGAAGTGATTTTTGCCTCATCCCTCACCATTATTCCATTTTCATTCTCAATGGAAATAATGGAATCATTCTTTATATATCCCTAGGTGATTGAAAGATCTTCTTGTAGAAATTACACAGCATGGATAGAATCTGAGCAAGGAGTAGAGAACACACATCAAATATGAGGAGAACTGAGACTCCTTTAATCTCAAACAAACTAATACAAAGATGGTTGTGTCCATCCATGTGATTCCACTCTAAATCTTAGATGGTGATCTAGATTTATGCATTATGGGAGTTTTGAGGTCTCAATAATGCATTTTAGGAGATAGAGAGAGAGTGCTCTAGACCAATAAGAGCAAAGCCTCTATAATGGAATGCCTATTTTAAAAAAGGCAAAAATAATTTTACTATATATATACATATAACAAATTTGTATTATCAATAACTATTTTTAGCCTCTTATATTCATGATTATGACATTCTTTGCATTAATGACATATGCTCTTGACCACTTTATTTAACGATATGTTTGGATTAATGATAATGATCGATTTAATCTAGATTCAAATTAGTAAAAATCTTAGCACTCATTTTTTTCCCTCCTTTCTTTTATCCCTCGTGCTTTTCCCTCCTTTGTGGTAGCCTAGTCCTCTCTCTCTCTCTCTCTCTCTCTCTCTCTCTCTCTCTCTCTCTCTCTCTCTCTCTCTCTCTCTCTCTCTCTCTCTCTCTCTCTCTCCATATGTTTATGCATAGGGAGCTATATTTGGAACCTAGAACTTCAAATCCTCTAATGCATAGAACAAATTGTAAGAATTTGATTCTTAAAGTCTTTTTTTTTGTCTTGAACTTAGTTTAAGGTTTTCCATTATAACATTTATGTCTTGTAAATGTCTACCTCTCTAATCTTGAGAAATGATAATCGGTCGAGTCTATTGTTGACGTTATTGATGCTATGCATGGTTTGATTTGAAAAGAAATGTACAAAGATAGAAATAAGAGAGAGCTTGCAGAGAATGGAATTTTTTAATGACCATTCTGATAATGTCCCCATACAGCAAAGCCAATGGGGATCAATATCCCCCCTTCCTTTTGCCAAAAATTTCAAGCTTTTAGTGGCCTTTTCCAAGTCTAACTACTAGTAAGAGCTATATATGAAAAATATTTTTGAGATATAGAGAGCATTAAAACCTAATAACTCAAGTAGGCTAAGCAATGTTACTTTTTTAATGCATATTAATATATTTTTTGTTTTCTTTTCTAATGCTAAGATAATAATATCAAAGGCATCCTTTTAGTGAAGAGACTAACATATGATTCTATCGTACAATTTGTTGATGAAGGATGGGACACTAGGACAAAGGGAAAAATGATAGATAAAGACTCTATAGCTTATAAATATATGGTTGCTACTCAAAATTTCATCCTTAGCTTTTATTATAGTAGATATCATTATATTGGTGGTAGTCTAGTTACTTTAGACTAAAATCTTGATAATTTTAGTAAATATCCTATAGTGGATCTTGATGTTTGGTTCAATGAGGATATTATTGCAATGTTAAAGTTTAGATCATCATATATGCTACATCAAGTGAGGATGGATTTACAGAATAAAGATATTGAACTATCGTGATAACTTGTGTTTCAACTTAATAACAAATAAGTATGGTTTTATATCATATTATATCCATTTAGGTGTATATCTTATTCCACTTCCTAATTAACAAACATTTGTAAAATATTTTTTGTAGATGTCAACAAGGAGAGATAAGAATATACAACACAAAAATATTGAAGAGAATATCCCTTTACTATCAATATAAATACACACATATATTTTGTGGCAAATTTTTATCAATCATCTCCATAACTTACACACATAAGGGCTTACAAACAATGAGACAAAGCTACTTCTCTTTTTGAGGACTTTTCTTAGGGGAAGGGACATCCTTTCTCAGAGTCATTTTACCTTTCTTTAATACTTTGGTTTCCTTAGGTGTTGAAGTTCACCTACTACAATTACATGCACCTCCTCTCCTTCATTGTCCAAGCCCCCACTACTGTCCATTCTTGCATTCATACAATTGACCATTATGTACTTCATAACCTTTGCTCTTATACACCAAACATGCTCACTTGTATTGTGATCCCTTGAAAGCTGTCATACATTTGTAAGAAAAGGTTTCTAGTTTATTGTTATTTTTTACAATGGACTATATTATTATAATCAATGTGTTAGAAATCAAGCTCACAGTCAGTGTGTCTTTATCTATGACCAACATCTATGACAACTAGTGTGTGCAGCTGTCTACATGTGACTACATTAAATAAGGCGGGCTAGTAGCCAGTTAGTGACCTGACTAGAGTTAGTCTGTCTAGTCTACACTTACACTAGGTCACTTTATCTTTGTATTGTGTGTGCTTTTCAGTTTAGTGTGTGGAACATGAAGGAATGACCTTGAGAGCCTGAAGGCTCAAGACAATGAAGTTTCCCTGTGTCTCTCTCTCTCAACTTTGAACATGGTATCAGAGCCTTACTTGATGGACCTCTTGGAGCAGGAGGGAGTGAAGATGATCTGCAGTTGAAGACTTGTGTCATTTTTTCAAACAGGCTGAATGCCATTGTAAACTGAAGGTATGCATTGAGTGATTGCCTACTCTATGGGTCAAGCTGCAGGTTGTGGCTTGTTTAGAGCCTTGTGAATGGGGTATTGAGCACTAGTATGTGCTCCATCAGCATAAAACTCAGCAAATCAAGCTGCAAGAGTAGAGGACAGATTTGTGTGAACTGTGCCTACTTGCTGCTATCAGTTGTTGGGCTGCACTTCATCAAATGCTAGTGCATTTGGTCATCAAATGTTTGGTTAGGTCAAGTATGAAGTGCTTTGAGATGGCAAGAGGAAAATGCTTGACCTTGAGCTCTGACATGAGCTAAGATCAGAGTGGGTAGATCTGAAAAAAAGGGCAGCACTGCTGTATATACAATATACATGGTATATGCAACACATTGAAGAGCTTTGGAAGCCCTCTGACAAGCCCAGAAGCACTCTTGGAGCATAGGTATATGCTGGAGGTCATATGTACCTGTTGTGATCCATTGCAAGCTGATTTTGGTAACTGAAATACTCAGATGTGGAGCATTTCAGACAGGCTGAAAATTGTCATTTAATATGGACAACAAGCATTTGTTCTTTATTGAAGCATAGTGTGACATTTGGTGACATCTATGAGATGTATGTACTGACATGTGTATGTCAGAATGTTCATGGGTTGAGAAAAGCATTAAGTGCCACTGAATGCTGAAATTTTTGGAGCTGAAGCAAATGCAATCTTATCTTTTGGCTGAATACAAATTGCACAAGTAATGTATGACTTTGCTCATTAGAGACAGACTGTATATGGTCACTACATAGTCATGCATTGACCTTGTCATACTGGAGCAAATGTATGGTTTGGTTGAAGATGCTTTGAAGTGGTTTGAAGCTGATTATGCTGGTTTTTGGTTGACTGCAATCTACAAACAAAACTGTTGACACTTGTACTTGCTGATTATGCACTGTTTTGTGCTTCTATGCTCATGTCTGGAGTGACATATGTACTTATAGTCATCTGAGAAGACTTGGGACATATATGACATGTATGCATGTTGTTTTTGGCATTGAAAGTGTTGCTGTTAATCACAGTTTACAGGTTTGGATTGCATGTTTTTGGACCCTGGCAGTGGATTTGTAGGAGTTCAATCTGAAGCAAGTACACGACATATGTATTGACAGTTATTTCTACGAGTTGGACAACTTGATTGTGGATTATTTTGGGCTCATACTGGGCTGAAATTTACTGGTTTTTTACTGCAATTAATTGCAAAAAATTGTCATAAATTGTTACGGACTGAACTTGGTCAGTCATACTTACTGGTCTGCAGGGAGTCAGGCACTTGATAGACAATCTATTGCATCATGGCTAATGCACATGGGACTGACAATATCACTTAGATAGTTGGAGAGAAGTTGACAATAAGAACTTTGCATTATGGAAATTCAGAATGAAAAACTTTCCGGTTGGCAGAGGTTATTGGGATCTATGTACAGGAGATGAAGTTGCTCTTGAGTTGCCTGCACACAATCCAACAAATGAACAGAAAAGAGCCTATAGGCTATGGAATGAAAGAGCATGCAAGGTGCTGCATTGGTTTTCTTTATGTATATCTGATGCTATGGTAATTCAAATCACTAGATGTGAGACTCCGAAGGATGCTTGGGACATACTGATGAAAAATTATGGAACCATGACACATGCAAGGAAGATCCACTTGAAACAGCAGTTCAACAACATGTCTAGGAATGGCAAGAGCATCCAAGCATATACCACGGAGATTAAGACCATAGCTGATCAACTTGCTACTATTGGCTCAAGTGTATCAGAAGATGATATGATTGTTGTTACCTTGAATGGCTTAGGCAGAGTATAAAGCTTTTGACACTTCCATTTCTGTCAGAGAAGAGCCCCCTAGCTGGGAAGAGCTAGTTGCTTTGTTGCTGCATGAGAAAGTCAAACTTGGTTTGAATACAGGTTCCAGTGCATCTCAGAGTAGAGACACTGTGTTATACTCTAGCCAGCGTGGCAAAGGATCTAGAGGTCGTGGTTCATTTTGAGGTCGTGGTGACACTCGTAATGCTTATGGACATCAACAGCAGCAAAGTAATTGGCATGGTGCAAATACACAAGGCCAGCATGGATGTGGTGGGTTTAGAGGCAGGGGGAGATCACCCCGAGGTAGAGGTGGTGGATCTTGTTCATGGCAGTCATCTGATCAGTCCAATAGGGACAAGGACTGCCATTATTATGGCCGGTATGGGCATATTGCAAAGGATTGTTACAAGAAGGAGGGAGATATGAAGGCAAAGGGCAGACAGCATGGGCACTATGCATCTTCTAGTAGTGCTCATGATGAGCCAGTTGATAGAATCTTATGATGCCTGATGGCAAGAAGAAAGGCCTGCATGATGTATTACATGTACCAACCATAACAAAGAATCTGTTGTCTGTGGGTCAAATGGCAGAACAAAATTTGCAAGTGAGGTTCAACAAAGATGGGTGTTTCATTGAGGAGTATGGAAATGGCTGCAAGTTAATTGCCAATGGCAGAAGGGATGGCAGGATGTTTACATTGGATGCGACCATTCTGGGACTCAAGGCAGCCATGTTTGCTCATGATGAGAGTGCCATTCGGGATGTAGAGATTTGGCACAAGCGGATTGGACATGTCAATCTACAAAAGCTGAAATCTATGCAGCAGAAAGAAGTAGTACTTGGATTACCTAAATTCAAGTATAATGATTTTTGTCATGTATGCCCTGCATGTCAGTTTGGGAAGCAGGCACGGTTTCCTTTCATGAGACATGTAAAAAACAACACTAGGCCTTTACAGTTGGTGCACTCTGATCTAGGGTCCTTCACATAATGCTTCTTTTGGTGGTGCACGGCATTATGTCTCATTCATTGATGATTTCAGCAGGTACACTTGGCTTTATATTTTGAAGCATAAGGATGATGTGTTTGATGCATTCAAAGACTTCAAGAAACATGCTGAAAATGAATTGGGCTGTTACATATCATGCTTGAGATCAGATGGAGGAGGTGACTATGTCTCAAATTACTTTGATAGGTATCTTGCTAAATATGGGATCAGAAGACAACTCACATGTAGTTATACACCGCAGTAAAACGGTGTTGCAGAGAGGAAAAACAGGGTTTTGATGGAGTCAGCTAGAGCTATGCTGAATGAAAAATGTCTGCCAAATAGTTATTGGGCTGAAGCAGTGGTGACTGCTGTCTATGTGCTAAATTGAACCCCTATAGCAGGATTCATGATGTCACTCCATATGAACGGCTGTATGGTCATAAACCTGATATTTCACACTTGAAGTATTTGGCAGCATTGCATATGTACATATACCAGATGAGAAGAGGAAGAAATTGGATCCTAAGGCAGTGAAAAGTGTGTTTAGAGGATTTGCACAGGAACGGAAAGCTTATAAGCGTTATGTACCTTCTACGCATGAGACACTCATAAGCAGAGATGTGGTATTTGATGAGTTAGCATCCTGGTATGGGAATCCTATTGCATTGCCTACTGATGGCTCACCCAGTATGAGTCATGCTGAAAATACTCCTGCAAAATGTACTTCCATGAGTGGTCAGATAGGTGATGTATCATCTACAGTGAGTCCTTGGATAGGACGATTACGGAGTCGCACTACTGCATCCACTGACACGGATATGTCAGTGAGGGGGAGAACAAATAAGGGAAAAGAAAAGGTTTTTGAAGATGTAACAAGCCCACTCACTGCAGGTTATGATTCATCTAGCAGTGACAACTTAGACAATGAATTGGGGATTCCGTCTATTATGACGCCAAGTGCTAGGCAGAGCCATTATGTGCCGCCTCATGAGAAGCAAGCTCACAGTGAGCCATAGCTCAGGAGATCAAAGAGGGTCAGATGACCTGTTGATAGGTATAGTTACATTGGATATTCAGCCCGTCATTATGCTTATATGACGAAAGTAACAGGTTTTAGAGAACCAAGTAAGTTTGATGAGGCAGTTGCAGATGAGAATTGGCATGCTGCTATGGATGAGGAATATTCAACTTTGGCTGAAAATGGTACATGGGATTTGGTACAGTTGCCTAAGGGCAAAACACCTATTGGATGCAAGTGGGTGTATAAGGTAAAATGTAAATCAGATGGATCATTGGAAAGATATAAGGCCAGGCTGGTTGCAAAAGGGTATGCGCAGCAATATGGTCTTGATTATGAGGAGACTTTCAGCCCTGTAGCAAAGATGGCTATAGTTAGAACTGTGATTGCTTTGGCAACAGCTAGAGGCTGGAAACTATGGCAGATGGACATAAATAATGCATTTCTCAATGGAGAATTACAGGAAGAGGTTTACATGGAATAGCGTGAAGGCTATGTACATCCAGAATTTCCAGCACATGTATGTCGGCTGAAAAAGGCACTATATGAGCTGAAACAGGCACCCAGAGCATGGAATGCTCGCATAAGCAGTTATTTGCAGCAACATGGTTTCCGATTGGGTGATGCTGATCATAGTCTGTTTGTAAAGAAGACAGATAGTGGCTATGTCTTCCTAGTTGTCTATGTTGATGACTTAATCATTACAGGAGATGATGAAAATGGGATTGCTGAAATAAAGACATGTTTACAGGCTGAGTTTAAGGTCAAGGACCTTGGAGAGCTGAAATATTTTTTGGGGATTGAAGTTATCTCTACACCTCAAGGCATATGGCTGCTACAGAAGCAGTATGCTCATGACATGTTACAGAAATATGGTATGGCTGATTGCAAGCCTATGGATACACCTTTGGAGCAGAATGTCAAGCTGTAGATTGATGTCGGGATAGAGATTGAGAATGTTACTATGTACAGACAGATGGTAGGCAGCTTGATCTATCTCACGATCACTAGACTTGACTTGAGTTATGCTGTGGGGCTGATCAGTCAGTTCATGCAGAAGCCTCACAAACCACACGTGGATGCAGTCAGGAGAATTCTGAGATATGTAAAGAGTACCACAGATCATGGGCTATTTTATGCATATGGGAAACCCGTTGACTTGATGGGGTACACTACTGCTGACTGGGCTGGTTGCACGTATGATAGGAGGTCAACCAACGGCTATGCATTTGGATTGGGTAGTAGCATGATCAGTTGGCAGAGTAAGAAGCAGCCTACAGCTGCATTGTCTAGTACGGAAGCAGAGTATCATGGGACAGCCTTAGCTTCCTGTGAAGCTAAGTGATTACAGAAGTTACTGAATGACTTGGGAGTACACTTGGACAGCAAAGTCAAGCTGTATTGTGACAATTTGAGCAGTGTTATGTTAGCAAACAATCCTGTTTATCATGCAAGATCAAAACACATTGAGCTTCACTACCATTTCATCAGGGAAATGGTTTTGGCAGATCAGATTGACTTGGAGCATGTGAAGACTGAAGACCAGGTAGCAGACATCTTTACCAAATCACTTGGTAAAGATAAGTTCATTCACTTTAGACAGCTACTTGGAGTGATGCAGATGATTTGAGTTTTGTTTTTGAGCTTGAGGGGGAGTGTTAGAAATCAAGCTCACCATCAGTGTGTCTTTATCTATGACCGGCATCTATGACAGCTAGTGTGTGCAGCTATCTACATGTGACTACATTAAATAAGTCAGGTTAGTAGTCAATTAGTGACCTGACTAGAGTTAGTCTGTCTAGTCTACACTTACACTAGGTCACTTTATCTTTGTATTGTGTGTGCTTTTCAGTTTAGTGTGTGGAACATGAAGGAATGACCTTGAGAGCCTGAAGGCTCAAGACAATGAAGATTCCTTGTCTCTCTCTCTCTCAACTTTGAACACAATGGACTATTTTGCAATGAACCTCTATCTTAAAGTTTAGTATCTTTTGCATTAACTTTACATGTTTATCATCATTGAGATAAATAAACTTAACCAATCTTTTGACATTTGCAATTACTCTCCAGCCACAAGAGTAACTATTATCCTAATGATGAGGACACTGCAACCAACAATATAAAGTAATACTATGAAACTTGTTATAGTAGTTTATAGAATAAAATTTATTATTATGTTATAACTATATTAATTAAGACCTTACCACAACTTGTCTATATTGCATTATTGCAAGTAAATAAGAAGGCATGGGTGACTATTTTTCTAGCACCTCAATTAATCTTTTTATAGCTCTTTACCAAAAAGACCATAAAATTTAGAGTAATTGCAAAAAAGAATATTAACTATTTAGAGCACTTATTTTTTTTAAAAGATGAAAATATCAAGGAAACCCTGGATTATATAACTTATAAATTATTTCCATGGCTTCCTTTTAAATAATTAATGAGAAAATATTACTTCTTCACATAGTCTATTCCAATTAGGCTCAAATGTGAACTAAAAACAATCATTCTTCAATAGTTTAGAAAAATAAAATCTCATAAAATCTAACAAAATATCAAATTACTTATTTTTCATTGTATGGAATTCGAAGGAGCACCAAAGTTTCAAAGTCAATCAAATTGTCAACTAATGATCAAATGCACTTGCATCAAGCTCACTCCTCATATAGTATGAGATAGATGGATCAAGAACCTCAATTTTTTGTTGAATATGCATTACACACCTAGCAAAAAAGGAATGGAGATAGTGAGCATAAATATGAAAGCCTATTTCTAGAAAAACATAGTGAGTAAAAATTAGACTTGGATATATTATAGCTTATCCCAACAAGAAGAATAGAGCCACTTCTCAAATTTTATTCTTGAGGATTTGAACAAAGTCAAAGTCCAAAAAGATCATACTAGATCTTGTATTAATATCACCAGGTAAAAAGCAACAAACATTGAAGCCCTTAAGATCAACCCTTTAAAGAAGGGTAGATAGCTCTTTTTCAAAAGATGGTAATTGCTATACTTCCTTTTATGTTGCCTTCTTCCTTCTATACTTTAACCTTGCAAAAGATGGTAATTTCCCTGCTCTTGTGTGGCCTTTTCCTCTTTCTCATGTAGTCTTGTGTCATTTTCATGTGTGGCATCTTTAACCTTAGGACCTGGATCACCATTCTTCTTTCTATATGGAGGCACATTTTATCTCAACCTCCTAAGAATTATCATGTCTTTGTCCATAAGTGTACATCTATGTGCATGAGCAGCATAGATATGGGAATCTTAAAAAAAATCAATAAAAAAATATTCGGTAGCCTTCTCGATGCAATTGAGAGCTATGTTTGTCCATCTAAAATTATCAAGACTATGCTAGTCACAAATTTCTCTAACAAATCTTTGAAAGGGTAGTTTTGGAATTACATTATCCAGAGCCTTTACACTTCTAATCTCCTTCATGCATCTAACATGCTATGAAAACTTTCTCCTTGGATTTTATTTCCTTGCAAGTTTAGAAGGCTTGGAGGACTAATGGATCTTTGAAGCAAGGCCTCTATGATCAACTTTCTGCTTTCTTGCAATGGCCTTAGTTCTAGCCATTTGAAATCTCCAGAAGAAACAAAAAAAACTCAAAATTCAGATAGTCCCAATCGAAACAAGCAAAATATTGACATAGCCAAGGATCTTATTGTCAAGAAGTGGATTTGAGAGAGAGAAAGAGGAGAGACAAGACTACAAGAAAGAAGATGGAGTGCAAAAAGAGAGAAAGAGAGTGACAAGGAAAGAGAAAGACTAGAAAAGAAGAGAAAAAGACAGAAAGAGGTGAGAATCCATAGAAGCTATGAGCAAGGTGATGAGGAGAGAGAAAATAATGTATTAATATTTCAAAAAGATGTAAAAATTTGCATGTCTCTCCCTTTTATACCTATGTCAGTGTGACCTGGTATTACTATTATTTCTACACTAAACATCTCTTCTTCTTCCTAGCTTCTTACAATCCATCCTGTCCCAAAGGTTTTTTCCCTAAAAAATAAACTTACAAAAGTTGGAAAGGTTGGATGAAATAGAGTATTACTCTATTCTCAACTATACAAGTAGAAAAATATATAAAATATTAAAGATATATAGACTAAAATGAAGGAAAGAGAGTAAGCCTTAGCTATATATGATCACGAGTGCTTCAAAAGTATTTGGAGCCTTAAAGTCTTTGAGAGATGGACTCAAAATAAAGAAGGCAACTTGTTGTAAGAACAAACCCCACTAAACCAAATCTTCTATAACTATCGATAGAAGTGTCCAAACAAAGCATGCCAGATGTCAAAATGTAGCTCTTGAAGAGTAATTTGATCTTATATAGGTGCCATAATTGTGAAAATTGGGTAAAATAAAAATTGTTCTAAAAGAGTCTACTATCATGACCCTATTTGCACCATAATTGACTTCATCGTCAGTATCCTTTAGCCAATATGTCCCGTAGGTAAGGAAACGCATCTAGTATAGAATCAAGTCTCCAAGAAGCTTCTTTAGGTGGAAAACCTCTCCATTTAATCAACTATTAAATGGTAGAGTGACAGCAAAACTTATTCTCATATTGACATATGAAAACCTCAAGGATGTACTAAATAAGACCTTCTTCATCAATAGGTTGCAACTCATCAACTATATCAACAAGAGCACCATAAAAATGCTTAAGCTAATTTACATGGAATACATTATGAATCTTAGTAGAAGAGGGTAGCTCCAATCTATATGCCAAGTCTCCAATACACTTCAAGTTCTTGTAGGGTTCATAAAATTATTGTAACGTGTCCCCCTTGTCCACTTATGGGACATGTCTTAGCAGCCCATCGAGAAGAGAGTCTAGAAAGCACCGCCTAGCACTCACAAGGAATGTCACGGGGTTTGCGATCAAGGTCTTCCCGAGTCTGCCACGAAGCGAAAGCAACTGATCATTCCCACTTAGGACTGACATGAGTCAGGGTTTTCCTAATAGTCAAGTTTCTAGGAAGTAGTTGGCGTCAAGCCCCAGACGCAAACCACTTTGCGCAGAACATCAGGGTCGAAGCGGATTTATACTACACTTAGTTCAAGGAGAATGAGAAACGGGAGGGATGCGAAGCTCAACCTCTCTGCCCGTAAGGCATAGTCCCATTCCGTTCCCCTAAAACAGCATAAATCAGGACTCTACCTTTATAGATTCTAGGTCATTGTCACCTTGTTGTCAATTCCTTTGAGAAAAGTTCCCGGTTGATTGGGACCACCCTTCCATAGGACGGACCCAGAGTCACGTCCACCGCACTTTTCTCGGGTTTCTTAGTTATCTAATTACCTACCACATTTAGTTTGACAAGCAAAAACAGCTTCCTTAATTAACCAATTAATCACTGGTTCCTTCACATAACTTAGGCACTAACACAGAAAAACAATGTCAAGAAAGTTACTTTTTCAACATTTAATCTTTATTTATCAGTCTTTGGAATACATCAAATAACCTGCCCGAAGACTATTCCAATAATCCTCAGGGATCGCTATTCCAAGTTTTGCCCGATGACTAGTATGCGGGCCTCGAGATCCCATCTCTAGTCACGTCGGCCTCTTGTGCAGGATCCGGAGACAAGGAATTTACGGTCAGAGCCTCCCCTGGCACCCAAGCATCCTCCTGCTCCAAGCAGTACCCACGGAGAGACCTCTCACGGCGGGTTCGGTCCACGTACCCGACGCGGTTAACAATCCCCTTGGACAGGGTCAGGCAGACAATCAGAGGTAACGGATATTGCCTCTTCCTCTAGGATTTTAACCTGAAGCATTAGTTATTTTTCCAACAGTTGTTCCTTGAGCAAAGAAATACGAACAGTGCTCCTAAGTGTACAATCATGAGCATTCCAGTGGTCGTTTGTATGGTCAACTGCTAAGGTGTGATTCCTTCTTCCCGAAATACTTCCAGCATTCGATCCTGGATCAATCGTGTATTGGCAAGATCCCAAGGGTTTCGTAAGCCGAGCTGCTTGTTTACCCTTTTCTCCTTGGGTTAGGGTTTATACCCTGTTGACCCAAATTGTCACTACCTTAGGTTTCCTTATGTCATAGTCAATAAATCCTAGACAACCCCGTCGTCCTAACTTTGTTGGTCAATTGCTTCCTTGAAAAATCATAACCACCCTAGCTTGACAAATTAGCCTCCAAGGAAGAGTGTCATAGTAGGATGACTACTCAATTCCTAGGAATTTTAACTTGTGATTAGAACTTGCCAAATTTGGTCTAAGGAGTAGGGGTTCTATTTTGTATTTTAGATGCAAGAGGATATGACGTAGCAACTTGTAGCACAGGATAGGTGTTAGTATTTGACTTGTGGTATTATATCTTTCGTCGTACAGTCTTTCTTGATCAAGAATACCATTGATCAAGATAAGGGCTTGGGAGTCCTCTTGACCCAATCCAAACCCTAACCCTACTAGGCCGGTAAACGTTTTGGCCCTAGGGTTCTTAAATTCCTTACGGAGGTTTAGCATTTGGTCAACTAATTCTTAGGGTGGGAACCCTAGATCAGTCCAACACAGGTGATTTGATAACCCTAACATTTCGAGGTTTAGCATTTGGTCAACTAATTTTTAGGGTGGGAACCCTAGATCAGTCCAACACGGGTGATTTGATAACCCTAACATGAATTTTAACATAGCTTAACCCTACCTAGCACATTGAGGTGACCGTCATATGCTAACTGATCATACCTTTATGAATTGTAAGCTACCCAATTACACGTGAATTACTTAGTTGATCTAACTAACCTATGATTAAAGATGATCTTCCCTTTAATGATGCAAATACTTTCTTCTAACTTGCAAGTACTTTCCCTAACTTGCCATTGAATAACTTCACCTCACGCTCAACTGCTTGCAAAGCATTCATCACAACACTTTCTATTTGAGCTGAAGCTTGCATCACCTGTTGTTGTTGTTGTACCTGCATAAGTATATTCATATTTTGCACCAACTATTGCAAAACATCACTGGAGATTGTATTTGAAGGTTCTCCCATCTTATCTTTCCTTCTTCTGTGACGACCTTTCACGTCGGGTTCACCAATGTCGGAGGGGTTTTTGTCGAAAGGTCGAATCCACCGGGGATCAAAAGTAGAAGGAAGTAGAAATAGGAGATGGAAGAGAATATAGAGAATATCCAAGTGGTAAAAATGAAAAAAACAAATCACAATGAATTGAAACAATATGTATTGAAAGAACCTGGAATCTTTGCTCTACTCAGATGCAATCTCCAGCCATTAGTTCTCTTGGAGCTCCTTCGTAGACCAAAAACGTGGATTAGAAAAATAAGCTCTTTCTCTGCTGCCCAAAACCCTAATCTGATGGCTCCATTGGCTTCGAAAGGGGGGTAAAACCTCAAGACACCTCTCACGGATCTCCCAGATCACTCCTTCTTTCAATTCAATCTGCAGTTTTTAGCCTATTTACAGTGATCAGGACGCACGTGATTTCGTCAATCTGTCCTTCTTGTGAAAATCCCCTAATTGGCTGAAAAAGCCACTAGCTTTTTGCAAGCCATCCTAATCTAGAAGCTTTTTCTAACTTTTTCGTATTTTTACAATAAATAATATCAAAAATAGACTAAAATTATAAAAAAATCTAGTATTTTTGGATAATTCATGCAACTCGTACTAGTACTAATGGCTTAGATCACATTGACTCTCTAGATCAATAGAAAAGTTAGATGATGATGCATTCCATGCATTTTCACACTATGTCCTTATAACATCACGACACCGCATGTTATGGCACTTTTATAGCATTACTTTTTAAGTGAAAGGGAACATTTCTATGCCTTTATTTTTTAGTTTAAATATAATCTTTTTTAATTATTGCATGGCACCTTTTGAGCAAGTTCCAAGGTGACTATTGATAAATAAATACCTGTTTCCAAGTTTGGCTTTGGTGTTTGTACAAACCTTCCTTCTATGCATATTTTTCTCTCTCCCACATCCACATACTTTGCACATAGAAAGGTAAGAATACATGTACTATGGACCAAACCCATTCATGCTCAGAAAGCATTAAATTTCTAAGGTAACAATATTCTATTTGTCATTTTTTTTGTGCATAGGTGTTGAGAAATGACTAAATCTACTTTTTTAATGCATTGAGAAATGATTGAATTCATTATTTTTCTTGTGCGCAAGTATTGAGAATCGATTGAATGAATCAAATTTTGTCAGATCAAAGGTGATAATGCTCCATAAAGCTCCTCTAGCCTCCATTATTGTGTTTCATAAGTCACCAAGTCATAAATCACAAATCCCTGATGAAACACAAATGATGATTCCATGGTTCAGTACTTGAAGACTAAAATGATGTGGTTCTGATGTTCTATGTGCACCAACTTACACAAATTTAAATTGAATATTTGGATGTAATAAAGTGTGAATTGGTACTTTGTATTCCTAAACTTGTCTTGTCATTTCATAATTTGGTTCTATGAGTAATCCAAATGACTAAAATGAAGATTTCTCTAGAGGGAATAAGAGGATCTAGACGATATGTGTGATGAGAAGCCCTTTGATTTCCTCCATGCAACTAAAAATTCATTCAAATTCATTCACATCAAAGATATTCTCAATGTTCCCTTTGATTTGTAAGAGCTCTTGAAGGATTTTTAAGGCAAACTGAAAGATTATAGGGAGTGTTATGAGACAGACATGTGTAGGGTAGCATAGAGATTGACGGATTTGTCCATTACAGTGATGTAGTAGTGCAAGTGACTAATGCTACTAGAAAAACTTTTTGAACAAGGTTTAGCCTCATTGATGAGGAATTCAAGAAGTGGGAAGCAAATTGCCATTTTCATTAGAATCAACATCAATGTCTTCTTGTCCACAAGGATATTGGATTTCTTGTATATATTCAGTATATGGATAGTTGTTCTTTAGATCCAATACAAGAGAAGAAGACAAAGGATATTTCAAGCAAAGATAAGTGTTGAAGAGAAGTGGAAAATATTTCATGTGAATGTTGAGAACCAACTAGTGTAGGGATTTGTTATTTCTTTGTGTAAAAGTGAGAACATTACAAAAATGGAAGAAAAGAAGATAGAGTTGAGTGCAAAGATTGAAGAAAATCCTCTTGATTGTGTCCCAATATTTTCCAGTTACCTCATTTTAAAAAAAAGAGATATGTATTGCTAAATGACATTCAAAAACTTTTTGATCTCAAAGAAGATTACAACTTAGCAATCCTTGCATGATTTGGAAAAAATGATAAGAATTTTATAGGTTATGAACATGAATTGCTAACAAGTTGATTTTGAGGGAGAGAGTTTTCAAGACAACTCTATAGCCTTGCATTCTTGTATTAATCAGATCATGGAATATGAAAAGGAGAGGCTACTTACAGAGGAAGAGTTGTCTCAAGTTCAGTAGAGACTTGGTATTGGTGACATGGGATATGAGGAGAAAGTGAAGTCTCCATCGGAGAAGAAACAAAAAAGTCCAATAAATCTCTATGATGATAGTCTTCTTGAAGAAGATGAAAAGCCTAAGGTATGGAAGTGCATTATAGATAAATATTATAGGATATTTATCTATTGAAATCTTACACTATTGTGGTTTATTGTGTAGATAGAAATTGAAGATCCAGACAACTTTCTTGGAAGAGCCAAGGGCTCAAGGCCATTGAAGCTTAGTAAAAGTCAAGGCCTTGGTCATTATATTGAAAGCTTAAAAAATCAAACATTTACAATTTATCATAGCAAATTGTCTCAAGGAAGTTACAATATGTATATCCTCTACATCACGTGCGTTCAAGGCCTATTTATAAAAATCCTTATTTGTGAATTTTTCTTGAACAAAACATAACCCATTTCAATTCAATTTGTAAATAACCCCTTTAAATTACACCCTTCTGTATGTAAAAAATGTATAAAATTGGTATTTTAAAAATTCATTATTTTGAACTCACGTGATGCATACATACATTCATGAGTAACTTACCCGAGCAAATTGTCAAGCTCTCCAAGCCTACCAATGATGACTTTGAAAGCTATCTCCAAGGTTATTGGATCCCAAGTTTTCAGTAGAGGATTAGATAAGATAATTTTGGTGGAGAAGGAAGAAGTTATAAGAGTTTTTGGCTTCATGTCTAGATATAAAGGATCTAGGGTAGGATACTTTGGAGTTCTTGGCTTTTATTTGCTCATCCATGTAGGAGATGCCAAGAATTTGAAGCTCCTTCTAGGCTATGGAAAACAAGAGTTCTTGAAGTGTAGAGGTATTATTGAGTGGGATGAAATAAAAGATTCCTCTATAGGCCCTGGTGAGTTGCTTGAAACTAGAGACTCTTTTGCAAAATAGAGTTGGCTAAAATATGTCAAGGGTTTCTTGAAACCCATCTTGTTCCATGTCTTTGTCTAGTTTGTAACCATTCTGAAAATCTTAATTGCATGATCCTTAACTGCATTATCTAGGGACTTCCACTGATTGTATCTAATAGTTAAGCCACCATTTCTAGAGTTTATCTTATCAAGTCTCCCATGAAAGCGTAGGAACCTTCTAGCCTTCACTCCACCAATAGATGGCTTTTTGGGGACACAATTTCCATCCTTAGAGTTTTGAATATCTGGTTCAATAACAACATTACCACCATGCAAACCAATTGTAGATAAGACTTTTCCAATATTTCATATAGCATCTATTCTAGCTTATAATGGATTTAGCTTCCATGGAAGCCCTATATAAAGATGAACACGTTTTTTAATTATCCTACAAAGCACATGAAGTGCACAAATATGGGCATTCACTAAAGGAATATCTAGGACTAGCTTAAACCATGGATCCTTGCTATGCCTAGAGGGAGCTCTATTCCAATTACTTGAGTTCAACTCTATGGCTAGGGACATGCCATATAGGCAAGGAGATCTAGAGTTGGCTCCCTTTGACAAATTGTACATACATTTGAGTGTCTTTAAGTCACTAGCTATGTACCACTCAACCTTATAGTTCCCAAATCCTTCAACAAATAGCTATTCTCATGCCTGTTATCTCTTAATAACATAAGGTATTTATGTTTGATGAAAAACCTAATACAATATATCAAGGATAATCCTTTATATCTACTTCGAATGCTCCTAGCCACTAGATGTTGTGTTCAAATTATTAAACACTAAATGACATTAAGTGATTGTAATGACTTGATGAAAGTGCTCTATTTATCAAGGAAATAGAGATCCTCTCTACTTTTGTGCATTTTAGAATCTCAATTTCATCAAGTTTACCCACAAATCTAACCACTCCTTGTGTCGCTTCTAGTGACAAGTCATAGAATCTAATCATTAAACATTGTAAGGTGGGCAAGTCAAGGAAAATTTTATTAAATTCATTGAATAAAATTTCATTTTTCTTGCCCTTGAAGCTAGCCTTGAGATGAAAAGGCTCACCCAAAATCTCCATCACTTTGTTATTTACTCTTTGCCTGATAATTCTATCCACATATGGCCTTAGAAATATGCAATTGTATACTTGTCCTTACTCCATATTTGATTGTAAAAGCTAGAAAAGTTGCATATAAGCATCTCCACTGATACCAATACTATTTAGTGTCTTTTACACTAACTCAGTATCCAAAGAATAATCCTTTATAAATAACTCACAACATTGTTTCTTTGTCTTTTCAAAATTTCTTATTTTTCAAAATATATTTTGAAACTATTGAAGGAAGAAGATGATAATAAAACTAAGATGATTTTAAAGAATTTATGTCACTTGCATTCGGTTGAAGAAGAGACCTAAATAAAATTAACATAAAAAATCAATACAATCAATTATAAACAAAGTCATATTTAATATTTTAAGGTGAACAAAAATGTATATTTTTGCTTAGATTCTTGTACTACAACCATACTC
The DNA here is from genome assembly GCF_053477565.2 of Lygodium microphyllum. Lineage (NCBI taxonomy): Eukaryota > Viridiplantae > Streptophyta > Polypodiopsida > Schizaeales > Lygodiaceae > Lygodium > Lygodium microphyllum. Next base: position 25,201,238 of record NC_141144.1, on the reverse strand, counting down.
TTCTCATTTGAGACTCTCAATTTTTTTAAAGAGCTCTTTGTTAATTTTGAATACCTAAAATAGTTTGATTTCATTGACAAGATTTGCTGCATTTCTTCAACGAATGAATCCTTTGTTGATAGCCCTCTAGCTTTTGCAATAACTCATTGTTATGTTTTGATAAAATATGGTTCTCCAATATGAGGACATTCTTTTCTGCAATCAAGTTAAGTGTATAACCTAGAAACCCATTATGACCATCACCAATGAACCTCATCAATAAAGAGCTATTATAGAAAGGCAGATTGCTATTTTTGCTAGGATCTTTGGCATATAGCCTACCATCTAACCAATGATCAAGATTCTTCTTTCCTTCAAACTTGAGTATGTGTTTTGTAGACTCTGCAATAGTATTTATTGGTTTTGTTCTTCTCCTTATTGGTTCATACTCACTATCCAACTCAATATGAAGATAATAGAGAGGTCTTTTACTAGAGCTATAGAGATCATTAGATGACTAATCCATAGCTAAGGATGTCATTAGAAGATTGGATTGAAAAACTATGTCAATTAGAAACAAGAAGGAAAACGAAGAAGAAACTAGCAAGGATGAAAAATAAAGAAGAGAGTGAGAATGGAGAGAAGTAGTCAAACATTGAAAAAAATTCAAATTGAATATTAGTTTCAATTTAATGAGCATGAGTAAGATCTTCATTATGACAACCTTTGTCACCTTTATGGTGGTCTAGATTTCTAGGTTTGATGTGACTATGAGAATATCATGACAATGACTTATTAACTATTTTTAATATATTTACTTACTAAAATATGAAAGTTTTTAAAAATTTAAAAAATAATTTTTTATAAATTTTTTTTCTCTCTAGGATTGCTTACAAGGCATTTTCAAGATCTCAAAACTCCCCTAATGATAGATAAAGAGCTTAGAGGTAGCTGGAAGAACTCTCATTGGGTGAAAGATAGATTGACGATGGCTTTAGAGGGGTCTTCCTTTTATAGTCCAAGAAGGTAGTCTGGTTGGTATGTTTGACCATATTATGAACCTTTCCTAGTTGGCCAAGGAACATTCCCTTTATCGTCAAGTCAGGGGCATTGCCCTTGGACCCTCACTTATGGGGGCCTGCTGGCCCCTTTGAGACCTCCCATCCAAGGGCTATTTCCACAGCCCTTGCATCCCAAAATAGGGGTCCTTGATAACCTCCACAACTCACAACTCAATGCATTGTGCCTCGAGTTGCTACCATCATAACTACTCCATCTAACCCAAAGGCTAGATCCACAAAGGTCACCTTTTTTCCATCTAGTCACATAGGCTTCATTTGACATACAAGTCAGGACTCATTGAATGTGTGTGCTTATATATGGCTTCTCCTCATAATGGGGGCCTTACAACTTAGTGCACCATGGATCATCGGTGGCACCTTACGAGGGTGGAGCATTGAGCATATCTAGCTCTTCTTTTACTAGGAGCCTCTCCACACATTATACCCCACCCTGTAAAGTTTGATCTAAGATACTAAAATTTGATAAGCTTCCTGATCTTTGATGTAACTCTCAAGGTCTAGAAGTGTAAAGTAGAATACCAGCTCCAAGGGACAGAAGAAGAGAGTTAACAATATGGCTTCTAGACTACATAGTTATATATAGAAGTTACATTCCCCTTAGCTGAGCTTTATCTCTCCTATATTTTTTTTGGTAAACTTGGTGATTTCCCCTATATAATTATGCCAAATAGTGATAGGGTCTACCATTGACAAAGAAGTATTACTCCATGTAGTCTTGACAACCAAAACATATTTCTTCTTTGAGAGGAAAAAGGTATTCAGCTTGAAGGGGCCTAGGCCCCTAAAGGTGGACCTTAAGCATATTTGTTTGAATGTTATGAAAAGTGGGACATGGTCTAACTCTACTACACACCAATATATCTAATAAGAGTTTAGAGGACAACCAACTACCTCTACCATCAAGCATAGATTATATCAAGTCTAGCCTCCTACCATGTGTGATCCTAATGATTATTGTGCCTAGTGATAGTTCAGGTGCAATTTCCAAAATAATGTGATAATGTCTATGAGACCAGTCTTTAATTTAGGATATTTCCAATGTAGCACAATCATTTCCATGTGATCTTTCATCCTAGCTATCCTCGGCACAAGTAGTCTCTACATAATATAGTTTCATTTTTTTAAATACATCCCACCATCCATTTCCAACATTTAGCTATATTTCTAGAGAGATTAAGAGCATAGATAGAGAATACATCAAACTCCTCATTAGCATGCTTTAGTCTGGCAACCAAAATTTTACCTCTCTTATCATTATATATTTCAAGGGGTGACAAATCCTCACAAAGTACCATTAGTCTACCACCTCTACCTCTACATTCAAAATTATCAAAGAAAATAGTTTCCTATCTAACTAGATATCTATACCATCATTCTTACCTAATGATATCCCAATTTCATCACCAAAAAATCTGACTATGTGGCACTACATCGACAAATATTTTGTGCTATCCAAAATTATATGCTATGTACACCTTCTTTCTTCTCTATTGTCATATTTTTTGTGGTACAATGTAAATGCTTGGCTTGGAGCTATAAAGCCATTGCATATGTTTGCTAATTTCAGAACCTTAGGGAGCTTGCCTAAAATATATGCAACACTTAAAAAACTCAAATCTTACTCTTTATGTATGGTCAAAATATTTACATTTAATATAGATCCAAAAGGGTGCAACTTCAAAGTTCTTGGGAAAAGGTGCTTGAGGAAGTTAGAGCACAACTGATTGTTGTCTCTGTATCTTCCTTCTTCCTTCTTCCTTCTTCCTCAAAGTATCTTTGTCCATCTTCTCTTCTCTCTCATATTTGTGCAGTAACTATGGATGCTTTGTGTAAGAGTTTAAAGGAGGAGCCACCCGATCTTGTCTCTCGGTCGGTGTGGACAACTTGAGTCTTTTGTGTGCATGTATTTCTGTGCAAGAGGGTTGTACTTGCAGGTTTCATGGTGAGAAGAAAAGCTCCATGCATATAATTTGCTCCCTAATTATCCTAGGTTTTTGCTTCTTGGAGTGTTGGGTGAGGTGATCATTTTTTGTTCCATTGCCAATACGGGCTCATTGTGAAGTCTACAAGAAAGAGATATGAAGAGCTGTTGATGGAGGGAAAAAAAGAGGAACTGGCTCACAGAGGCTATGGAAAGCACAAGATGGCTAGGCTTATGATAAAGAAGGAGTAGAAGCATCCATTCCTACTCTCATTTAAAAGAAATTCTTGCTTTCCTCTATGCTACCCATGCCATTCCATTTGAACCATTTACATTTCTTCCTCAATGCTAACCAATGGCCTATTGCCCCTAGAGTCACCAACCTAATGACAAATTCACTATGAGCTATAAAAGCATATAGAAGAAGCACATGAATAGAATAAGGCCAAGAAAGATCAAGGCTATCATGGGCAAGTTCATGGTGGGGCAAGAAAAAGCAAGATTCAAAAGAAAAGGAGAAGATGATGAACATGATGAGCTATCCCTCTCTTGCCTTCTCTTGTAGATATTGGGCAACCTCTTGTTTCATTATCACGATGCCAACATAATCAGTCCTGTCAACCAGGGGGACTATCCCTTTTGCTTCCCCTCTTCAGAGATTCCTTCATCGCATTCTCCTCATGTTCCACAAGCACATCGATAATCTACTGTTCTCTCTCCTCCCTACTTTTTGGAGCTGAGATGGCCAATCATCTTCCTTTACCTTCATTCTCTTTCGAATCTCCAATGGCTTGCCCTTTCTCCATTTTTACCTTCATTCATGGTGGTAGTTGTAAATGAGAAGACAAAAAAATAATATATAAGATTTCAATTTTTAAACAACCCTAAGGCTCAAACTCGATTGCCATATCCTTTACTATGAGTTCATATGCAATGCATAATGTGAAAAGAAAAGCAAAGCCTCCTCAGGAATCAAAAGAATGTTTTTTTAAATCTTCTTAATGATATAAGTGGGAGCACATTAAAGAAAAATATCATGATTGGGAGTGCTTCTTTGGTAATCTTTTGCGGGTTTTCACATTTTTTATGTCAAATTGATGGAATTTCAATGTTTCTTTTTCATAGAGATAGCATGTCTCCCAAAAAAAGAGAGTGTTGTGGTATTCATCCTTATCAACGTACTTGTCTAGATGGGTGTTCTTAGAAATCAAGAAAAAAATATTGATGTGAAGAGAGTGTGGTTGATGAAGTGGACAAATGATCCATTGAAGTGTGAATAAATGAGAGGAAAGGTATGAAGTGTTTCATGAAGCTAAAAAATGAAGAGTACCATGGACACTTGTTTATTGGGAGCTCACCATTAAAGTTTGGGAAAAATGATAGTTTCCAATTTCATCACCAAAAATGCTTAGAGTATGTGGCACTACATCAACAAATCTTTTGTTCTATCCAAAATTATATGCTATGTACACCTTCTTTGTACTCTATTGTTATATTTTTTGTGGTGTAGTGAAAATGCTTGGCTTGGAATTATAAAGGTCATTGCGTATATTTTCTATTTTCAGAAAATTAGGGAGCTTGCCTAAAATGTATACAACACTTTAAAAACTCATATCTTTATCTTTATGTATGGTCAAAATATTTGCATTTAATAAAGATCCAAAAGGGTGCATTTTGGGAGTTCTTCAGAAAAGGCACCTGAGGAGGTAAGAACATGATTGATTGTTGTGTCCCTTTTTCTTCCTTCTTTCCCAAAGTCTCTTTGTCCATCTTCTCTTCTCTTTCATATTTGTGCAACACATATAGATGCTTTGTGTATGAGTGTGAAGGAGGAGCCACCCAATCTTGTCTCTCGGTCGGTGTGGACGTCTTGAGTATTTTATGTGCATGCATTTCTATGCAAGACGGGTGTACTTGCAAGTTTCATGGTGAGGAGCAAAGCTATGTGCTTTTACTTTTCTGCCCAATCATCCTAGTTTTATGATTCTTCAAGTTTTGGGGGTGAGAATCGATCACCTAGTTTGGTTTGTTTCAAACATATTATGTGACTTTCACAATGTCCACTTAATCTTTCACAAGTTTTTTCCTTCTTGGTGAGTGTAAACCATGCAGATTCTAGTTTGGAATGGTGATTTCTTGGAATCCTTTTCCATATAGAGATACTAAGTAAAATGGTCAAATAATCATACCCTAAAAAACATGCACCCTCAAGATTAAATCATTACCCTTATCCAAGCTAAACAAAACATTTGGTGAAAAAAGTCGAATGATTGGAAAGGTCAAGGTGATCTTGCTCTCATATCAAGATCATCCAAGTTGGCAAAATTCCACAAGGAGTTGGATTTCTATGAAACACAATCGCAAGGGGATCTTAATGGAAAAGATCTAGCTATGGTACCATTGAATTAGACATAGTACTGACTAGAAGATAGTCAGAACAAAGTATGTAACTAGAATATACCAATCAGGCGATTGATACACTAAAAGCAAATCTACAATGAGTGGAAGAGAAAAAGGAAAAGGCATGTAGTTCCCAACATTTTTAAATTCAAACCATTACTTATGTGATGATATTCAAAAAATGTCTCATAAGCAGCATTATTCAATTTGCAAATATCACTATACACATCACAAAACAAATCATATATGCATTGTTAAATTTTCATCATTCAAGTAACATTGAATTGCATCCCATATGTGATGCCCCTAATGTTGGTTGCATCTGCACTGTGCACCAATTTTAGTGCTCATCATCACAAAAACACCTAATATCTTGTAGTGATGATAGTTCCTTCATATGTAGGGTGGCCATGGCTGCGGCCATGGCCTACTATTCTTCACTTTATAGGATGGTGAACCTCAATGGTGATGTACTCCTACTCCATGGCTTCTTTCCACCATCCCTGTAATATTCCCACTCGTGAATATTGACTTCCCGCACACTGCGTAAACCTCGTGCAAAGGTTATCTTTCATATTGGAATTGCCGGCAGTGTAATCTGTAACCTGCACACGAGAAATCGAGACCTCCGCATTGGCAAAGCAAGCCCGAGGGTTCAAATCCGCAAATCACACGTAAACACCCTCTTGGGAGGGGCAAAATGGATATTATTAAAGCAAATTTTTTGTTATTTATCCCTTTCCCCCAGCCGATGCACGGCTAGAGGAGAGGGAGTGTGGGGGGATGGGCTTAGTGGAGTTGTGGGCTGCATGAGGAGGGGGGAAGCCATGCAGTGGCCACGTGGTGGAGCTCTCCTCTCCCCCCCCCCCCCTTGTCCTATAAATACACCCTCTAAGGTGTTGCAGGGGGAGGAAAAAAAAAACGGCTGCTGCCATCGCCGTGCTGGTAGAGGAGGAGAGAGGCTGCGTAAGCCTGCAGGAGATGTCGTAGAGAAGGAGAAGCTAAGTGCTATGTGGAGGAGAAGGAAGCTAGTCGCCACGCTGCAGAAGGGCTGCCGACAATTCATGAAGGGCCGCCGCCTGTGAGACCGCCGCCGTAGAGCCAGATGCTGACGGACAGAAGGAGAGGCCACGAGCTGACTGCTGCCGAGCGCCATCCCGCCTTCACTACGCCAGCACCGGCCGAGCTGCTGCCATTGATGCCGCGTGCTATTGTTGAGCTCACGATCGCCACCCAGACCTTCCGAATCATCCTCATCCTCTTCCACATCATTTTATCCTCATCCTCTTTCCACGTCTGCACGCTTTAGGAAGCTTCTAAGGGGCTTCTCTAAGGCCCCTTCCCACCAATCATCCTTAGCCTAGGATTTAAAGCCTCCTTCCCACCAATCATTCAATAGGCCCATCTCAGGACTTTGAAGGAGAGGAAGATACAAAGCCCCTTCCCACTAGATTCCCCTTAAGCCCATCCCTACCCCCTAGGTCTTTGAAGAGAAGAAAGGGAAGCCTATAAGGCCCTTTTTCCACCAATCACCCACAAGCTCCCCTAGGCTCGAGATTTGAAGAGAAGAAGGGGAAGCCTATAAGGCCCTTTTCCCCCCAATCACCCACAAGCCCACCCCTAGGTTCAGGATTTCAAAGTTTCCATTCCTACAAGGTCCTTCTCAAGAATCCTTTCGCGAATCCCCCTTTTTTTTTTTCGAAAGAAAGAAGGCCCAAGATCCGAACCATAAGACCTTCCAAATCCAAATTCCACAAGTCAAGGAGCCATACCTCAAAGGGACTTGCGCGTACAAGGGAGAAGGCCAAAAATCATAAGATTGTGAGCCAAGGCAAGAAGTTCGAATTCCTGAAGGCAAAACCAGAGGTCGAATTCACGATGGCCCCTAAAAAGGTACAAGGTGCATCCGCAGGAGGATCATCTCCGAATATTCATGTGGATATTTTACCGAACCCACAAGTCCAGGTTTTCTTCCTATTTTTGATTCACGTCAAAGTATTGCAATTATGCATGGTTAATTTATGGAACTAGGATGCACTTTTGCGATTGAAATACTTTGGCTATTTTAAAGGAAGTAACACATGATCGAAGATCGGTCATTTGTATGTTTCAAAGGAATGAATGAAAGATGTCTATAGCAAGTTGCTTCAGTGCATTGCAAAGTAACGAATCTAGAACAACTAATGACTATCATTACAAAGTCGAGATTGCGTAATGCTCAATCAGTGCGTTCGAATATTTCATTCAAAAAAATGAAGTTAGGGAAAGGCTGCATGGTTTGTTTAACATAAAAACTTAAAAGCTTAGTAGCATGAGTCGTGAATACATGCCCTAGTAGGACCAATGGAAGTTATGCGAATTTTATCATGTGCTTGGTCTTAACAAGAAAAATTAGGGATTGCAAATCTAGAGAAAATGAATCGCGTGCTTACGTGAGTTATGACGTAATGCAACTAGTGTTTCCCTTCTTAGATCAAGACAATATCTTTAGGAATGGCTCGTCCTTGTCGTAAGACAAGTAAATTGATTTACCCAAAACACCTAAACCGCAAAGGACTCATTTAGATGGTTAAATAGATACAATATGCTCCAAGTGCTAGCTAGGGTTTAGCACATTAAGGACTTGACCTAGTTTCACGCACTTGTTACCAAGACGAACCCTTAAACCAAAGGTCCTACCCACATTCACGGAATGTAGGGACAATTGGACGCTCATGCATAAAACGATCTATGGTTTATACCCTAAGGATCACTCGTTCAAATGATGAAACTCGGATTGAGTTGGAATTCCTAGGACCAAACGTTGTCGGCCTAGTGTAATTAGGAATAGGTTGGGTAAGAAGACACCCTAAACCCTGCTTCTCGGCTGGAGATAATTCCGTGACCAGAAAACGCCATTCAATGGGTGAAATGATCCCGTGGAATAGATGCAACACTTGTGCAAAAAGTTGCAACATCGCATAGACTTGTGATTTGTTCACAAGAGAGTTTTGCCATTTCTTGAAATGAGGTTGGCAAGTTATTGCGCAAATTTAACTTACAAGAGGATGAGTAATCATCCTGTTACATCACCTTTCTTGGGGAATAATTGCCAAGAAAAAGGAGAGTTAGGTATTTGCCTGGAAGCAAATAATCAATCAATAAATTGGAGCGACATGGTCGCCAGGATTTACTATTAATAAAACCTAAGGTATTGGTTAAGTTGGGTTAACAGGGTATGGCCCTAACTCAAGGACAAAAGGGTGAACGAACAAACCCTTGGGGATCTTGCCAAGTCGCAATTGATCCCAGATCGAATGCTGGATGCATTCGGAGAGAAGTATTCACTCCTTAACAGTTGGCCAAATAAATGACCACTGGAATTGATTGTGCTTGTAATAGTTTAGAAAGCACTGTTTGCATTGTTTGCTCAAGGAACTAAAGGATGAAAAGATATCTAAATGCTTCAGGTTGAAGGCCTGAAGGGAGAGGCAGCTTCAGTTACCCCCGACTGCCTGCCTGACCCTAACCAAGGGGGTTGTTGACCGTGCCGGGAACGTGGACCGAACCCGCCGCGAGAGGTCTTTCCGTTGAGCTCTACTTGGAGCAGGAGGACGCTTGGGTGCCAGGGGGGCTCTGGCCGTAAATCCCTTGCCTTCCGGGTCCTGCACAAGAGGCTAACGTGACTCGGGATTGGATCTCGAGGCCCGCATACTAGTCTACAGGCAGAAGCTTGGAATAGTGATCCCTGGCGGATTACTGGATAGCCTTCGGGCGGATTATGGACAAGCCTACGGGCGGAACTCCTTGTATTTCAAAGATAAAATGATGAAATGATAATAAAGAAGTTGTTTGATATTGTTTTTCTATGTCACGTGATAAGATTACGTGAAGGAACCAGTGCTTAACAGGGTTAATTAAAGAAGCTGATTGTTATATGTCAAATTAATGTGTTAGATAATTACATAACTAAAACAAACCGAGGAAAGTGCGGAGGATGGACCATGGGCCCGTCCTACGGATGGGTGGTCCCAGTTAGCCGGGAACTTTTCTCAAAAATCTCGAAGAACAGCGGGATGATCATCATCATCAAAACGAATAACGAGAACGATGACCTAGAGTTACGTCTTACCCGATTTACGTTGTTTTAGGGGAACGGAATGGGACTATGCCTTATGGCTGAGAGGTTGAGTTTTGCATCCCTCTCGTTTCCCATTCTCCTTGAACCAAGTGCAGCGTGAATCCGCTTCGGACCTGGCGTTTCTGCGTAAAGTAGTTCACTCGGGTCTGATGCTAGTTGCTACTAGCTAATGACCAAACAGGAAAACCCAAATTCAGGTCGATCCTAAGTGGGAACGGCCATGATACTTCCGCTACGAGGCAGACGCGGGAAGACCTAGATCGCAAGTCCCCTAACATTCCATGGGAATGTCGGGCGGAGCTTTTTAGACATCCTTTCCGATGGACTGCTAAGACGTGTCCTGGATGATTCTAGTGGACACGTCACAGTTGGTATCAGAGCGAACCAACAAATAACTTGTTTTTAAGAAATTTGAATAAGAAAAATTAAAGCAAATGTACTGTCCCAAACATTTCCTTACTTTCAATGCTGTCTTGCAGAATTATGAAGCATGGAATAGGTTCTTAGTGTTTCGAGTCATGTTTATGACTGCGATGCATTCCACGAATTATCGACAAAGGGTTGAGATGATGAACATCCTAGACCCGCATTTACAATCCATCGCCTGTGTACATGGAACAGAGATGGATGGGTGTTTCAGGGATCTATTACATAACTGCCTATCGACCTGCGTACCTTCAAATTAACTTGAAGAGAATCAAGTGGATGGAGGATTTGAAGATCGTGAAGCTGTTCGTCTTTGTTGAGGCTCACGTAAACGCGGCCCTACAGGTCGGAGGTCGAAGGGTTAACCAGAATAAGTATGTGTACGGGGAAGTGATTCAAAGAATCCCTGCCGACCGAATCAAGGTTTTGGGGCGTCATGAGAAGAATGGATATCGAAGGAAAAGATACCCTAATCTTCCAATGAACTATCAATTCCTGAAAATCGATGACCCAAATCCGTACTACTACTCAGTTGCTGTAGCTGAATGCAACAACATCTTATTCTCCTCGAATTAATGTATCAACTTGTTCCATCGCCCCAAGAAATAATTGTACCTCGAAAGGGCTATGCTAATATGAATGAAATAAATTTTTTAAAAAAATCAATGATTGTCTTGACTATGAATATTGATAAATAAGTAAAGTGATTTGGTCACTTGGCTAAAGAAATATGCGGACGTAGTTCCTGAAGAGTTAACAGAACTCCCGCTTCAAAGAGAAGTAGATCATGAGATCAAGCTAGTAATAGGAGCTGCGCCAATTGAGAAGAGACCCTATAGAATGTCTATACCGGAAGCAATTGAACTGAAGGAACAACTCAAGCAAGTGCTAGATCAGAGGGCTACATCCGTCCTAGCAGTTCACCTTGGGAAGCACCAGTACTGTTCCAAAAAAGAAAAGATGGAACACTTCAACTATGTATTGATTACAGAGGGTTGAATCAATCAACAGTCAAGAACAAATATCATATTCCTAGAATAGATGAGCTTCTTGATAGTCTTCAGGGTGCCAAGATCTTCTCCAAGATTATCTTAGGTCTGGTTACTATCAGATAAGAATCAAGGAAGAAGATATCCCAAAGACGACCTTCAACACTAGATATGGACACTTTGAGTTCTAGTTATGTCATTAGGGCTTACGAATGTGCCTGCCACATTCAATAGGTTAATGAAGGATATCTTTAGACCATATCTTGATAAACTTTGTGCTCGTCTTCTTTGATGACACTCTAGTCTATTCCAAATAGGAAGGAGATCATGAACCCCAACTTCGGATTTTCCTTGAGACAAGGAGGTCACACAAGCTGTATGCTAAGATGACGAAATGTGCATTCCTCAAACATCAAATTGGTTATCTGAGATTCATCATATCGGTAGAAGGAATCTCAGTGGAGCCAGCCTAAGTTAGAAATGTTCTAGGATGGCCAAATACCAACAACTGTCAAAGAAATACACAGCTTTCTTGGATTGACAAGATGGTATGGGGTCTTCATCAAAAACTATGCTTTGATTGCAGCACCTTTGACAAAATTATTGAAGAAGCAAACGTCCATTGCATGGTCAACTGCCGAACAAACTAGCTTTGATAGGTTGAAGCAAAGTTTGGTATCAGCACCGATCCTAAAACTTCTAGACCACAGTAAGGAGTAGAGGTAGTAACTGATACTAGCATGCTTACGTAGAAAAGTCATCCTATAGCCTAATCTTCAAGAAACTGAAGATCCATGAAAAGAATTATGCTACCCATGATCTTTAACTTTTAGTTGTCAAGCTTTGGAGACACTACTTGCTGGGTAACAAGTTTACACTAGTGACTGATCATAAAAAGTCTCAAGTGGAACTTTACCTAGAACAAGCTCAACATGAGGCAATGTCAGTGGATTGAAGTGCTCGAGGAGTGTGACCTTAAGATCAAGTACCGAACTGGAAAGGAGTATGTAGTTGCTGATGCACTCAGTCGCAAGGCATTCCTTAATTCTCTAAAATCCATCAATAGCTAGATCTCTAGCCACAAAGGTATCAATGCCGAACAACCCCATACTTGAGCTAGCTAGAGAGGAAGGATGCCATGATCTAGCCTATCAAAGGATGCTAAAGGAAATCTCTATCGAGGACCAGGAACAAAAGCTAGAGGCTAAGTATCATGAATTCTCTATCAATAGTGGACTTGTCTACTATGGGACGAGAGTATGTATACCAGCAAGCCAGTCACTTAAGTAGAAGATATTGTGGGAAGCTCATGATTCCCCTTTCTCAGGACATCCTGGCTATGCCAAGACTCTCATTGCAGTTAGGAAAAGCTACCATTGGGAGAGGCTTAATGGTGAAATTCTCAAATGTTTTACTGAGTGTTTGTCTTGTCAACATATCAAAGACAAACATGTCAAAATGCCAGGGAAGTTGCAACCACTTGACGTTTCCCAAATGAAATGGGAATTCATCAGTATGGACTTTGTTGATTGGCCTACCCCAAGTTTAGGGAGGATACTACTCCATCATGATTGTGGTTGACATGTTGACTAAGGTTGCATACCTTATTCTGGTAAAGACAAACTATAAAGCCTCAGACATTCCAAGGTTGTTTATCAAGGAGATAAACAAGTTATATGGGTTACCTAGAAGAATCATTAGTGATCGTGATTCTTTCTTCACATCACACTTCTGGAGAGCCATCTTTGAAACTATTGGGACTCAACTCTATTTATATACAGCTTACCATCCCCAAACTGATGACCAAATGGAGCAAATAAAGCAAGTCATCAAGGACATGCTTAGGGCACACTGCTGTCGTGAGCCAAAAAGGTGGATTCAATACTTGCCTTCACTTGAATTTGCCTACAATACTTCTTACCAACAAGGTATTCAGATGACCCCTTTCCAAGCATTGTATGGTCATGATTGTCGAAGTCCCCTAAACTTTTTTGATCCAAATCTAAGAGTTGAAACATCAAGTAAGAGTCTTCGAAGAAGGAGACATGGTCTTCATTCGTGTGCACCCTAAAAAGAGTTCCCTATCCTTAGGAGATTGCAAGAAGCTAAGTCCAACGTATTCTTGACCATAGAAGATCCTTAAGTGCCTAGGACCTATTGCTGATAGATTGCAACTCCTTGAAAACCTAAAGGTTCATAATATATTCCATATCAACCTATTGAAGAAGTATGTACCTAATCCTAACCATGTACTCGATGACCAACAAGTTGTAATGCCTAGTCAAGGAGTCCTTGAACTAAGCCATGACAGGATCTTAGATGTTAGGGAGAGACAACTAAGATCCAGAACCTTGAGAGAATGCCTCGCCCAGTGGAAAGTTTATCCCGAGGAGGATGTCACTTGGACGGATGAAAGCACTCTCAACCATCAATATCCCCCAGTTTATCTTGAGATGAGGACATCTCGATTCTTCTAAGGGGGAGAGAATGTAATATTCCCACTCGTGAATATTGACTTCCCGCACACTACGTAAACCTCGTGCAAAGGTTATCTTTCATATTGGAATTGCCGGCAGTGTAATCTGTAACCTGCACGCGAGAAATCGAGACCTCCGCATTGGCAAAGCAAGCCCGAGGGTTCAAATCCGCAAATCACACGTAAACACCCTCTTGGGAGGGGCAAAATGGATATTATTAAAGCAAATTTTTTGTTATTTATCCCTTTCCCCCAGCCGATGCACGGCTAGAGGAGAGGGAGTGTGGGGGGATGGGCTTAGTGGAGTTGTGGGCTGCATGAGGAGGGGGGAAGCCATGCAGTGGCCACGTGGTGGAGCTCTCCTCTCCCCCCCCCCCCCCCCCCCCCCCCCCTTGTCCTATAAATACACCCTCTAAGGTGTTGCAGGGGGAGGAAAAAAAAAACCGCTACTGCCATCGCCGTGCTGGTAGAGGACGAGAGAGGCTGCGTAAGCCTGCAGGAGATGTCGTAGAGAAGGAGAAGCTAAGTGCTATGTGGAGGAGAAGGAAGCTAGTCGCCACACTGCAGAAGGGCTGCCGACAATTCATGAAGGGCCGCCGCCTGTGAGACCGCCGCCGTAGAGCCAGATGCTGATGGACAGAAGGAGAGGCCACGAGCTGACTGCTGCCGAGTGCTATCCTGCCTTCACTACGCCAGCATCGGCCGAGCTGCTGCCATTGACGCCGCGTGCTATTGTTGAGCTCACGATCGCCACCCAGACCTTCCGAATCATCCTCATCCTCTTCCACATCATTTTATCCTCATCCTCTTTCCACGTCTGCACGCTTTAGGAAGCTTCTAAGGGGCTTCTCTAAGGCCCCTTCCCACCAATCATCCTTAGCCTAGGATTTAAAGCCTCCTTCCCACCAATCATTCAATAGGCCCATCTCAGGACTTTGAAGGAGAGGAAGATACAAAGCCCCTTCCCACTAGATTCCCCTTAAGCCCATCCCTACCCCCTAGGTCTTTGAAGAGAAGAAAGGGAAGCCTATAAGGCCCTTTTTCCACCAATCACCCACAAGCTCCCCTAGGCTCGAGATTTGAAGAGAAGAAGGGGAAGCCTATAAGGCCCTTTTCCCCCCAATCACCCACAAGCCCACCCCTAGGTTCAGGATTTCAAAGTTTCCATTCCTACAAGGTCCTTCTCAAGAATCCTTTCGCGAATCCCCCTTTTTTTTTTTCGAAAGAAAGAAGGCCCAAGCTCCGAACCATAAGACCTTCCAAATCCAAATTCCACAAGTCAAGGAGCCATACCTCAAAGGGACTTGCGCGTACAAGGGAGAAGGCCAAAAATCATAAGATTGCGAGCCAAGGCAAGAAGTTCGAATTCCTGAAGGCAAAACCAGAGGTCGAATTCACGATGGCCCCTAAAAAGGTACAAGGTGCATCCGCAGGAGGATCATCTCCGAATATTCATGTGGATATTTTACCGAACCCACAAGTCCAGGTTTTCTTCCTATTTTTGATTCACGTCAAAGTATTGCAATTATGCATGGTTAATTTATGGAACTAGGATGCACTTTTGCGATTGAAATACTTTGGCTATTTTAAAGGAAGTAACACATGATCGAAGATCGGTCATTTGTATGTTTCAATGGAATGAATGAAAGATGTCTATAGCAAGTTGCTTCAGTGCATTGCAAAGTAACGAATCTAGAACAACTAATGACTATCATTACAAAGTCGAGATTGCGTAATGCTCAATCAGTGCGTTCGAATATTTCATTCAAAAAAATGAAGTTAGGGAAAGGCTGCATGGTTTGTTTAACATAAAAACTTAAAAGCTTAGTAGCATGAGTCGTGAATACATGCCCTAGTAGGGCCAATGGAAGTTATGCGAATTTTATCATGTGCTTGGTCTTAACAAGAAAAATTAGGGATTGCAAATCTAGAGAAAATGAATCGCGTGCTTACGTGAGTTATGACGTAATGCAACTAGTCTTTCCCCTCTTAGATCAAGACAATATCTTTAGGAATGGCTCGTCCTTGTCGTAAGACAAGTAAATTGATTTACCCAAAACACCTAAACCGCAAAGGACTCATTTCGATGGTTAAATCGATACAATATGCTCCAAGTGCTAGCTAGGGTTTAGCACATTAAGGACTTGACCTAGTTTCACGCACTTGTTACCAAGACGAACCCTTAAACCAAAGGTCCTACCCACATTCACGGAATGTAGGGACAATTGGACGCTCATGCATAAAATGATCTATGGTTTATACCCTAAGGATCACTCGTTCAAATGATGAAACTCGGATTGAGTTGGAATTCCTAGGACCAAACGTTGTCGGCCTAGTGTAATTAGGAATAGGTTGGGTAAGAAGACACCCTAAACCCTGCTTCTCGGCTGGAGATAATTCCGTGACCAGAAAACGCCATTCAATGGGTGAAATGATCCCGTGGAATAGATGCAACACTTGTGCAAAAAGTTGCAACATCGCATAGACTTGTGATTTGTTCACAAGAGAGTTTTGCCATTTCTTGAAATGAGGTTGGCAAGTTATTGCGCAAATTTAACTTACAAGAGGATGAGTAATCATCCTGTTACATCACCTTTCTTGGGGAATAATTGCCAAGAAAAAGGAGAGTTAGGTATTTGCCTGGAAGCAAATAATCAATCAATAAATTGGAGCGACATGGTCGCCAAGATTTACTATTAATAAAACCTAAGGTATTGGTTAAGTTGGGTTAACAGGGTATGGCCCTAACTCAAGGACAAAAGGGTGAACGAACAAACCCTTGGGGATCTTGCCAAGTCGCAATTGATCCCAGATCGAATGCTGGATGCATTCGGAGAGAAGTATTCACTCCTTAACAGTTGGCCAAATAAATGACCACTGGAATTGATTGTGCTTGTAATAGTTTAGAAAGCACTGTTTGCATTGTTTGCTCAAGGAACTAAAGGATGAAAATATATCTAAATGCTTCAGGTTGAAGGCCTGAAGGGAGAGGCAGCTTCAGTTACCCCCGACTGCCTACCTGACCCTAACCAAGGGGGTTGTTGACCGCGCCGGGAACGTGGACCGAACCCGCCGCGAGAGGTCTTTCCGTTGAGCTCTACTTGGAGCAGGAGGACGCTTGGGTGCCAGGGGGGGCTCTGGCCGTAAATCCCTCGCCTTCCGGGTCCTGCACAAGAGGCTAACGTGACTCGGGATTGGATCTCGAGGCCCGCATACTAGTCTACGGGCAGAAGCTTGGAATAGTGATCCCTGGCGGATTACTGGATAGCCTTCGGGCGGATTATGGACAAGCCTATGGGCGGAACTCCTTGTATTTCAAAGATAAAATGATGAAATGATAATAAAGAAGTTGTTTGATATTGTTTTTCTATGTCACGTGATAAGATTACGTGAAGGAACCAGTGCTTAACAGGGTTAATTAAAGAAGCTGATTGTTATATGTCAAATTAATGTGTTAGATAATTACATAACTAAAACAAACTGAGGAAAGTGCGGAGGATGGACCATGGGCCCGTCCTACGGATGGGTGGTCCCGGTTAGCCGGGAACTTTTCTCAAAAATCTCGAAGAACAGTGGGATGATCATCATCATCAAAATGAATAACGAGAACGATGACCTAGAGTTACGTCTTACCCGATTTACGTTGTTTTAGGGGAACGGAATGGGACTATGCCTTATGGCTGAGAGGTTGAGTTTTGCATCCCTCTCGTTTCCCATTCTCCTTGAACCAAGTGCAGCGTGAATCCGCTTCGGACCTGGCGTTTCTGCGTAAAGTAGTTCGCTCGGGTCTGACGCTAGTTGCTGCTAGCTAATGACAAAACAGGAAAACCCAAATTTAGGTCGATCCTAAGTGGGAACGGCCATGATACTTCCGCTACGAGGCAGACGCGGGAAGACCTAGATCTCAAGTCCCGTAACATTCCATGGGAATCTCGGGCGGAGCTTTCTAGACATCCTTTCCGATGGACTGCTAAGACGTGTCTTGGATGATTCTAGTGGACACGTCACAATCCCCCTTTCACCACCCTGAGAGGCCTTGTATATATTATTTGATTTGATTTATAGACAACTCCTACTAGACTATTGAGCTATTTTATTTCTTTTTTATTTTATTTTGAGTATTATAATTCACCACACCTTTTTTCACAAAAGAAGACATAATTGTTGAAGCAAATGAAGACAATATTAGAGGCATCACCAAGTCTTTGGTGGATTGATATCATGCACATGATAGTGGGCCTTCTTATCCTTTCAAAGAGGCACATATAAGAAATAAAGTACTTTTGTAGATTTAGAAATGATATTATTATTATTATTACTATCAAAATAGGACATTTTTAGGAAAAAAATCTATTAAATAGATACATTGGTATTCCTGTTTTGATTAATAGCCCCAAGGTGGTCTGTCATCATAAATATATGTATGTATCACATGATTTCAACATAAGGGATTTTTTAACTACCATTTTTACACTTTTTTTACATATAGAAAGGTCCCATATAAAGGGGTTACTTATAGATTGAATGGAAAAGGGTTATGTTTATTAAAGAAAAATCCATAGATAAGGATATTTATAAATATGCCTTTAATGCACGTTGTCGTGATATTATGAGGACACAGCGTGAAAAAGTATGGAATGCATCATCATCCGACTTCTTTATTGATCTAGAGAGTCAATGTGATCTGAGCCATTAGTACTAGTGTGAGTTGCATGGATTATCTAAAAATACTAGAATTTTGGATAATTTTAGTATTTTTTATATTATTTATTGTAAAAATCTGAAAAAGTTAGAAAAAACTTCTAGATTAGGATGGCATGCAAAAAGCTAGTTGCTTTTTCAGCCAATTAGGGGATTTTCACAAGAAGGATAGATTGACGAAATCGAGCGCGTCGCGATCGCTGTAAACAGGCTGAAAACTATAGATTGAACTGAAAGAAGAAGAAGGAGTGATCCGAGAGATCTGTGAACAGTCGTCCTGGGATTTTACCCCTCTTTCGGAGCCATTAGATTTGGGTTCTGACCAGCAGAGGAGAATCTGTAATTTTGATGCACATTTTGTCCTACAAAGAAGCTCCAGGAGATCTAATGCATGGAGATTGCTTCTGAGTAGTGCGAAGATTCTAGGTTCTTTCAATACTTATTGATTCAATTCATTGTGCTTTGTCTTTGTAGTGTTTACCACTTGGGTATTCTCTATATTCTCTTCCATCTCCTATCTCTATATTCTTCTACTTCTGATCCCCGGTGGATTCGACCTTTCGACAAAAACCCCTCCGACATTGGTGAACCCAACGTGAAAGGTTGTCAGAAGAAGGAAAGACAAGATGGGAGAATCTTTGAATACATTCTCCAGTGATGTTTTGCAACAGTTGGTACAAAATATTTATGCAGTTACAACAACAACAATGTTGAGATATCGAGCTCCACTCGTGATACGCCAGGGTGACCGTTGTGTATTTATGTCACCGACTTGTCAGTTGCAGACGCGGTTGGTACACCGCCGATGAATAATAGCTACATGATAGCTATCCTTATCTACTCTAGTTCGTGGCTCAGTTAGTATGCCACCTTAGTTACTTGAGTTTGGTTTGAGACCCACATATAGGGTTCTTCTATTTCTTTGTAAGAGAGTTCTTTTGGCTTACACAACTAAGAAGAGGAAAATTGTTTTCAGCCTCCACCCTTGTGTGTATTCCCCCATTGTGCAAGCAAGAAAGCTTCAAGCGAGACTCCTTCCTTCTCTCCCACAATCTTGACATGGTATCAGAGCCTTGTTCGTGGTAAGGAGCTCAAGAAAGCAAGCCAAGCTCGCGGTGTTCTGGTAAGAGGAGCAGTGTTGCTTTCATTTTCTGTTTTGGGAGCAGATCTCTGCAGGTAGCACAGCTGGAAATTGCAAGAGTGCATTGTCTCAGGTTGAGACGCCCTTCGCGGTGAAGCAAGAGGGCAGTATATGCTGCGGGACAGAGCTTTAGCTCTTGGCGACCCTGTTTTTTTGATTTGAGGCCATTTCGGGGCCTGTTTTGGAGGTGGAAGTTTTCTGAACGCACTCAGAAAAAAGCCCTGTTTTACGCTGTGCGACCACTGTTCTGCAGGTCGGTGAAAAGTTACCACATTTATTGCATCGTATGCTCGTGCGCAAAGACATTGGGAGTTACAGAATCATCCCTGTTGCCTGTTGATGCAAAATCGTCACTAGGGAGTGACTGTGTGGTCAAATACCACTTTCGCCAGTTTTGCAGATTTTCCCTTGTGAGGGTGAAGCTGTGGTTTTTGCAGTGACAGAATTTTTTGCAGTCTTCTGTAATGGCATCTGATTCTCTTTCACAGATTGTCACTGAAAAGCTTGACAAGAACAACTTCCAAGCATGGAAGTTTAGAATGACGAATTTCCTTATGGGAAAAGGATATTGGGAATTTGTTGCAGGAAATGAAGAAGAACCAGTTCTTCCTGATGTTCCCAATCAACAGCAAATGCAGGCATTTAAAGCATGGCATGAGAGAGCCAGGAAAGTTATGTATTGGCTGTCTATCAGCATTTCAGACTCTATGATTGTGCATATTCAGGATGCAAGTACGCCAAAGGAGGCATGGGATACTTTGTCAAAAATGTATAGCACAAATACACAAGCCAGGAAAATGCAGCTCAAGCAAGAGTTGCACAATGTGCAAAGAGAAAATATGAGCATCAACGACTACCACATGAAGGTGAAGAAGATTGCAGATGCACTTGCTTCCATTGGGTCACCAGTGGAAGATGATGATTTAGTTTCTGTGACCTTGAATGGTCTAGGAAAGGATTATGCACAGTTTCGGACATCCATTTCAGTTCGTGAAAGATTTCCTGATTTTGAGGAGTTGATTGCTCTTCTAATTTCTGAGGAACAGAGAAATGGTGGTGCATCTTCTTCAGGAGGAACTTCAAAAGAAGCTGTCTTCTACTCAAATGCTGGAAGAGGTAGAGGCAGAGGTAGAGGAGGCCGATTTGGAGGCCGTGGCAGAAATCAGAATATGCAGCAAACTCAAGAAAACCAGTCCTATGGAGGAGGACGTGATAACTCTAGAGGCAGGGGGAGCCAAAGAGGTCGTGGTGGATGGCAAAGAGGCCAAAATGCAAACAGTAATGTTGAATGCTACTACTGTGGTAAAATGGGTCATATGGCTAAAGACTGCTATAAAAAGCAGAATGACATCATGAATGGAAAACTGCAACAAGGGAATTATGCATCTTCTAGTAGACAGGGTGATGACAGAAATGAGCATTTGTTCATGGTGCAGCACATGAACAATTCTATGACAAGTGCAGAAGAAAGCAATGATGTATGGTATGTTGACTCAGGTGCATCAAACCACATGACAGGTCATGCAGAATGGATGGAGGATGCAAGGAAAATGGAAAAACCAGGATTTGTGGAGACTGGTGATGATACTGCACATCCTATTGTGCAGATTGGAAAAATTCCCTTGTCTATGCAGGGAGGGAAAAAGAAATACCTGTCCGATGTATTTCATGTCCCGAATATTACCAAGAATCTGGTTTCAGTTGGTCAAATGGTTGAACAGGGCTTGCAGGTCAGATTTAATCCTCATGGATGCTTTGTTGAGGATATGAAAAATAAAGGTCGCTTGATAGCAAAAGGAAAGAAGAAGGGCAGAATGTTTACATTGGATGCAGACATGCCTGAATTGAGTGCAGCAATGTTTGCACATGGGACCGGTGTAGTTGCAGATATTGATATCTGGCATAAACGCATTGGTCATGTTAATGTACAGCGACTTAAATCAATGCAGGCCCAAAACATTGTTGCAGGATTGCCTAAGTTCAAGGTTGCAGAAATGCATAAGGTATGTGAAGCCTGTCAGTTTGGAAAACAGGCAAGGAAACCATTTCCTAGACATGTTCAAGAGAGTAAGAAGCCATTGGAATTAATCCACTCTGATGTGTGGACTACTAAAGCTGCATCTCTTGGAGGCTGTCATTATTTTGTCAGTTTTATTGATGACTATAGCAGAAAAGTTTGGGTGTATTTTATGAAAAAGAAAAGTGAAGTTTTTGGGCATTTCAAAACTCTTAAAGCTATGGTTGAAAAAGAAACAGGCCTACAAGTAAAATGCCTAAGGTCAGATGGAGGGGGAGAGTACCTCTCAAATGAGTTTGCAAAGTTCTTGCAGGAGCATGGCATAAAGCAGCAATATTCATGCAGTTATACCCCACAACAAAATGGAATTGCAGAAAGGAAAAACAGGCATATTGGAGAGGTATCTCGTGCCATGCTCAATGAAAAAGACTTGCCAGATTTTTATTGGGCTGAAGCAGTTGCTACAGCAGTCTACATAATGAACAGGACTCCCACTGCAGCAATACATGGAATGACTCCAGAGGAGAGGTATACTGGTAGGAAACCAGATATTTCTCATTTGAAAATTTTTGGTTGCATTGCCTATGTACATGTGCCAGATGAGCTGAGATCCAAGTTGGATCCAAAAGCTGAGAAGTGCATCTTTATTGGTTACTCTCTGCAGCAAAAAGGGTATAGATGCTATAACCCTTCTACTCGTAAGTTTACAGTGAGCAGAGATGTTGTTTTTGATGAGATGAGTAGTTGGTATAAACCAGTAAATGTGATTGATGATGTAGATGCACAAAATGGTAATGCTGCACAGAATTCACAGCAGCAGTCACAAAATATTAGTGGACCTGGAGCGTCCTCTAGCAGTGGTTCACATTCTTCGCCATGGACAGGCAGATTGAGATCAGGAGAATCTTCTCAAAGCAATGCAGATAGTGGTATGCAGGTATCACGAAAAGGAAAAGAGAAGGTTGATCAGCCTATGTTTGATGTGAATGCAGGTCACTCTTATGTGGATGGTGAATCCAGTGGCTCAGAACAGAGCATTGATGATGAGTTGGGTATTCCTTCTATTGTTACACCTGGAGTAAGGAAGACCAGGGATGTTTTGAGAGCACCTGGGAGTGAACCCACTTTGCGCAGGTCTACCAGAGTTAGGTATCCTGTGGATAGACTGAAATATGATGGATTTACAGCCATTCACTATGCATATATGGTCAAGGTGATACAGGAACCAGAACCCACTTCTTTTGAGCAAGCCATGGGAAAAGAAAAATGGGAGAAAGCCATGGATGAAGAAATGGATGCCTTGGAAGCAAATGCTACATGGGAATTGGTACCTTTGCCTAAAGGTAAGAATGCAATTGGCTGTAAGTGGGTTTATAAGGTAAAGCACAATGCAGATGGTTCTGTGAACAGGTACAAGGCAAGATTAGTAGTCAAGGGGTATGCACAAACATATGGCATTGACTATGAAGAAACATTCAGTCCGGTTGCAAGGATGGCAACCGTAAGAGCAGTCATTGCTATGGCTGCATCAAAGGGATGGTCTTTACATCAGATGGATGTAAAGAATGCCTTCTTGCATGGTGATTTGCAAGAAGAGGTCTATATGGAGCAGCCACCAGGTTATGTGCATGCTGTTCATCCTGAGTTTGTTTGCAGGTTGAAGAAAGCCTTGTATGGCTTGAAGCAAGCACCTAGAGCATGGTCTGACAAGATAGGACAGTATCTTGTCACTATTGGCTTTCAGATTTCCAAGGCAGATTTCTCACTTTATGTGAGAAAAACAGAGAAAGGTATTATGCTACTTGTCATTTATGTTGATGATTTGATTATGACAGGTGACAATGATGAAGATATCCTTCATGTGAAAATGCTATTGAAGCAGAAGTTTGAGATGAAGGATTTGGGAGAGCTGCGTTATTTCTTGGGCATTGAGGTGATTAGATCACCAAGTGGGATACAGCTCTTGCAGAGGCAGTATGGATTGGACATGCTGTCCAAATATGGGATGACAGGCTGTAAGCCTATTTCAGTTCCTTTGGAGCAGAATGTGAAGCTGAGCGCAGATGCAGGTGAGCTTCTGGAAGACCCTACTATGTACAGACGCATAGTAGGAAGTTTGATTTATATGACTATTACCAGGCCAGATTTGAGCTATGCTGTTGGATTGGTAAGTCAGTTTATGCAGGCTCCAAGGAAACCGCATTTGGATGCGGCTAGACGCATACTCAGGTATGTAAAGTCCACATTGCAGTATGGACTATTTTATGAGACTGGGGTTCAGATACAGCTGCATGGATACACTGATGCTGATTGGGCTGGTAGTATTTCTGATAGACGATCTACCAGTGGATATGTGTTCTCTTTTGGGAGTGCTGCAGTCACTTGGAGCAGCAAGAAACAGCCTACAGTTGCCTTGTCGAGCACAGAGGCTGAGTACAGGGGTGCAGCAATGGCTGCATGTGAGGTAGCTTGGTTGCATAAGCTACTTTATGATATGCATCAGTCTACAGATGGGCCAGTTGTCATTTATTGTGACAACATGAGTAGTATACACTTGGCAAATAACCCAGTCTATCATGCTAGAACAAAGCACATTGAGGTGCATTATCACTATGTGCGAGAGAGGGTTTTACTAGGTCTTATTGATCTAGTTTATGTCAGCACAGAGGATCAGATAGCTGACATATTCACGAAGGCATTGGGCGCAGAGAAGCTGCGCAAGTTCAGAGACCTGCTTGGTGTGCAGGAATTGGGATTGAGCTCGAGGGGGAGTGTTGAGATATCGAGCTCCACTCGTGATACGCCAGGGTGACCGTTGTGTATTTATGTCACCGACTTGTCAGTTGCAGACGCGGTTGGTACACCGCCGATGAATAATAGCTACATGATAGCTATCCTTATCTACTCTAGTTCGTGGCTCAGTTAGTATGCCACCTTAGTTACTTGAGTTTGGTTTGAGACCCACATATAGGGTTCTTCTATTTCTTTGTAAGAGAGTTCTTTTGGCTTACACAACTAAGAAGAGGAAAATTGTTTTCAGCCTCCACCCTTGTGTGTATTCCCCCATTGTGCAAGCAAGAAAGCTTCAAGCGAGACTCCTTCCTTCTCTCCCACAATCTTGACAAACAACATGTGATGCAAGCTTCAGCTCAAACAAAAAATGTTGTGATGAGTGCTTTGCAAGCAGTTGAGCGTGAGGTGAAGTTATTCAATGGCAAGAATGTATCTGCATATGTATATACCTATGCTCAAAAGATGGAATTCTTTGGGGTGCCTCAATCTGCATGGAGCTGGTATTTTGTACGTGTTACTATTCATGAACTGAAAGCACAGATTACTCTACTTGCAAGATGCAGACTGGGTAGCCTTCAAGAAGACACTTAGGGAAGAATTTTACATTGAGGACACTAGTTTGATTACAAGCAAGACTTTTCAAGAGTGGGTTATACAACCCAATAAGGGTCTTGTGGCTACAGAATTGTTAAGAGAATTTGAAAGTCGATTTGAGCAGTTGGATCTCGCAGAACAGCAAGCTCTTGCAAGTTAGAAAATTGAATTGTTTCTACAAGTAGCTGATCCTGAGCTTCAAGAGAAGCTTGATGATTTGTTGGAGGATCAGACTACAGAGACAAGTTTGAAAACAGAGTGGAGACATGTCAAGGAAGCTATTACTACGCTTGTGAAGAAGCATAGAAGAAGAAGAAAGATTGCATGTCTCTAGCTTGCCCATTGTTAGTACGGGCAAAACACTTGAAGTATCCAGTAAGCCACCCGCTTCTGTGGCTAACCCTATGGTTGTACGTGCTATTGTTCCCTCTGTTAGGGAAGATGTCTTGGATGAATTGGTCAAACGGATGTGGGATCTTCAATTGAAGGTTGCAAAATTGTATGAAAAAGGACAAGAGGAAAGGGGACGTGCAATAGCCCCTAAGCCAGAAAAAAGATGTATGTGGTGTGACAGTTTGCAGCACGAGATAAAGGATTGTGCTGCCTATCAGGAGGCCTTGGCACGACAACTTATCTTTTGGAAAGATGGCAAGATCCATGCATAAGAAACGGGATTTCCTCTTGCTTTGAATTTTGGAAAGGGAGGTATGCAGAAGTTGTTGGAAGACTTGGCTGTCCGAAATGCTTATGCGGTGGTACATACTTCTACTTTTGGTCTACAGTTGGATAGAATGCATGGCCAAGTGATGGTTTTGTGGTAATATCTTGCATGTTATGAGAATGAAGATGGGATGATGGATGAGGATAATATCTTGTAGGAATCAAGATATTATCCTCATATGTGATGCCCCTTGAAATCCAATAAATCATAAGATTTTTAAAGATATTGGAGTAGGAAATAGACAAGGTTGCAAGGAAGGTCAAAGTTGCATTTTCCCTAAAACAACACATTTTCTCATGGGCCACAATGAACTCAAGCCAAATCACTATCATATTGCACTAACACTATGTTACAATGTTAAGTTGATTTAAGTCAAGTTCCATAACATCATGAAATTCTCGCTTGGCAATGCCAAGCACCTCTCCCAAGGTAAATTCCACCCAACTGTTTAAGATCCGTTCTTCAAGAACCTTCTTAAGATCTGTGGCTGTCTCAATATCAGATTGCAACTTATATCCTGGCTGCCTGCACTTCTTTTTTCCCTCTTGTTTGTTATCCTGTTTTTTCTCCTGATTGACCTCTTCCATAACATGCTCGGGAGGTTATGATCACTACAAGATATCTTGCACATTATGAGAATGAAGATATTACTACAAGATATTATCTCATATCATAATATGGCCAAGTGTTATGAGAATGAAGATATTACTACAAGATATTCATTCTCATATCATCACTACAAGATATTAGGTGTTTTTGTGATGATGAGCACTAAAACTGGTGTACAGTGCAGATGCAACCAACGTTAGGGGCATCACATATGGGATGCAATTCCATAATATCTTGTATGTTATGAGAATGAAGATGGAATGATGGATGAGGAGGAAGAAGATGACATTCTTATGGCTGAAAATGATGTTGCAAGAGTGAATTTAGCAATGCAAGGTGTTGCTACAGCATTAACAGAAGCTTGAACAACAAAAAGAAGGCACTTTAGATGTTTTACATCTTGTGTAGAAGTGCTTCTCAAAGACAAATATGCAGGAGAGTGGTTGAGAATTGGTCAATATCTCAGTACATTAACAAAGAGAGATGAATGGTCAGATGAGGAGTTTAAGAAGATCAAGAGGAAAGCCTATGGATTTTTCTGAAAAATAGATACTTATGGAAACATGCTAAAAAGAAACAGGGTATGCCATTGCGAGTTTTGGGTGATAGAGCTTCACAAGTAACTGTTATGCAAGAATTTCATGAAAGCTTATGGGCTGGTCATAGAGGTGTTTGGGGTACTTTTACAAAGATCAAAGAAAGATATTGGTGGTAGGGTATGTATAAGGATGTTGCTCACTTTGTGGAAACATGTATGACATGTCAAATGTATTCAACTGTGAGACATCGGGATGGATTGCAACCCACATATCCATTGTCTCTTCATTTTAAGTGGGTGGTGGATTTGGTCACAATGCCTACAGGTCTTTGGCAAATGAGGTATCTTGTGCTTACTCATGAAGACTTGACTAATCAAGTGGAAGGGAGAGCTCTGCGTACTAAGATGACAAATACCGTATGTACTTTTCTCTTAGAAGAGATCTTTTGTCGATATGGCTGTGTGGGAAAAATTACAGCAGATAGGGGTGAGCTAGATGCAGATGAGGCTCATGATTTCTTTACACGGTTACGGATAAAGATTGCTTTAACATCAGCCTATAACCCTGAAGAAAATAGCAAAAGTGAAAGAGGTCATCCACCTATTGTGAAGGCATTGGCAAAAGCATGTGGAGAGAAGGTAAAAGAGTGGCCACGATTGCTCCCTTATGCTTTGTGGGCTGACAGAACAACTCATAGTGCTGTTATAGGATATATGCCTACAGAATTGATGTATGGTCAAAAACCTATCATGCCAATAGAAGAGATGACAGTCACATGGAGTGTGTTACCTTGGGAGGAGGAGTTGAATCGAGAGGAGTTGTTGGCCTTACACATTAGACAGTTGGAAAGAAAGTCAGAAGACATAGAGGTAGCAACTGCAAAGTTAAGGGCAGCAAGGATACAAAACAAGAAACAATTTGACAAAAGACATAGACTGAGACCAATAACCATACAAGATGGGGATTGGGTATTGGTTTATGATAGCACTTTAGATAACCAGCATAGTGCCATGCGTAAATTTTCCAAAAGATGGTTTGGACCCTATGTGGTAAGACAGGTGTTTGATAATGCTACTTATGCATTAAATGAGCTAGATGGGACAGCCATCAAACTTTCAGTAGTAGGAAAAAGAATCAAATTATTCAAAAGGTGGGAATCTACTACCTATGAGTTGCCAGAATTGGAAGAAAATAGTGGTCATGAGATACAAGGGCTAGCCAGGAAGATATGGAAGATGAAGAAGTAAAGGATATGGTTGCAGAGGATGAGGACTCCGAATCCAGTGACAACTAGGATTTTGACACATACCGGAAGATGTGCGGGTTCAGAGGGGGTGGATGTCGTGATGTTATGAGGACACAATGTGAAAAAGTATGGAATGCATCATCATCCGACTTCTTTATTGATCTAGAGAGTCAATGTGATTTGAGTCATTAGTACTAGTGTGAGTTGCATGGATTATCCGAAAATACTAGATTTTTGGATAATCTTAGTCTATTTTTATATTATTTATTGTAAAAATTTAAAAAAATTAGAAAAAGCTTCTAGATTAGGATGGCATGCAAAAAGCTAGTTACTTTTTCATCCAATTAGGGGATTTTCACAAGAAGGAAAGATTGATGAAATCGCACACGTTGCGATCGCTGTAAACAGGCTGAAAACTGCAGATTGAACTAAAAGAAGAAGAAGGAGTGATCTGGGAGATTCGTGACCAGGTGTCCTAGGGTTTCACCCCCCTTTCTGGTGCGCAGATCGGACGCAGGTAGCTCACGTAGTGAATTCCCAAAGGTCCCCAAGAACAAAGCACTCTACTTTTTAGCACAAAAACCAATGTAAAAACAAGCACGACATGAGACAAGAGACAAATTGGGTTGAATCTCCCCCATGCCTTGTGTGAGCGCTTCACAAAGCATGTATTTAATATATATTTCCAATCTTTTTGCTCAAAAATAGCCCAATTACAAAAATATGACAAGCTTTTAGCTTTTGAGTTTGCTTTCTACCAAAAATAGGAAAATAAAGCTAATGGACGGTGCCCAAAGAGTCTGGCACGCCCAATCTCAATGTCCAAATAGAAATAACATATCCAGGCGCATAAGCGCATACAAAATAATAATAAATAATCGATGTCTCTATAGACATAACAAAATATAGGCGTGGCGCCTATCAAAATATAGTCCAAAGATCGAAAACCCGCTAGACTCCAATGCTTTCCTCCGCCACTGCTGCTATCTCTACACATCAACTGAAGCATTCACAATCGTTAGTAAAATAACACAATTAAACCGACAAAAGTGAATACCTAGCAGTCTTCAGCTACATAAATAAATCAACTGGTTAGAAATAAATCCTAACCTTAATTTATTACGAGTGCGCACTCTAAACTCATAAACGTTTATTAATTTAATATGCATTTTGCGGAATCACCCGCTATGGAATCACCCATGTACACACTAAATTAATGAAACGCCCGAAAAGGACAGGCGTCCCCATCAACTTCTCGCACAAAGAATCCTCTTTGCGTATGAGCCCCGGTCATCTAAGTTTACGGAATCCACCGTAAAACCTCACGGAATCCACCGTGGAATATGCCTCCTGGCATCATACCCCCGGGGTGGGATAGCAATTGACCTCAATTGCTATTAGCTCAATGTGGAGCTAACAGAGTGGGGAAAGCATTTAGGTCTCTAGCGTGCATCCATTGTGCTTCCTCTACAGGATGGTTCTTAAATTTCACAAGATATCTAGAGTAGCTTCGGCCAGTTCTAGTGGTCATGTAGTCAGTGTCTATGATGGCTTCTGGTTCAAGTATTTCAGTCTCTTCTTCTAGTAAAGGTGGGTTTTCATAGACAGGGTGGATAGGTAATTGTCCTCTAAATGGTCTCAATAAACTAATATGAAATGTATTATGAATTTTCCAATGAGATGGCAGTTCTAACTTGAATGCATTGTCATTAATCTTATGAATGATTCTAAATGGTCCGTAGAATCTAGGGGCTAATTTGACAACTGGATGTCTATCTACACTTTGCAGTCTACGCTTTTCTATTCTAAGCCAAACATAATCATCAACTTTGAAAGTCATGGCTTGTCTTTTCTTGTTGGCTTGTTTGGTATATGATTGTTGGGCTTTAGCAATCATATCCTTTACTTCATCAAAAATAGTGTTATGCATAACAGCAATATCATCGGCACTTTGTATTCTATTAGACAAAGATGCAACAGGTGTAGATAATCTACGTCCATAAATAACTTCAAAATGTGCTTTCTTTGTAGATGTGTGCGGTGTATTGTTATATGCAAACTGTAATAAATGTAAATGAGTATCCCATGTCTGAGGTTTAGAGATAGTGTATGCACGTAAAAGATCTAGAATGGTGCTATTTGTGGCTTCTGTTTGTCCATTTGTTTCTGGATGAAATGCAGATGAGAAATCAATCTTTGTGCCTAGATTTGCAAACAGTGTAATCCAGAAATTATTACAAAATCTAGAATCTCTATCTGAAATAATCACTTTCGGCAATCCATGGTTAGTAAAAACAGTTTTCAAAAATAACTGTGCTGCTTGTGATGTTGTTAAAGTTTTCTTACATGCAATGAAATATGCTTGCTTACTAAATCTATCTACAATTGTCGAAATCATGTCATGGTTAGATTTAGTATTTGGTAAACCAGTAATGAAATCCATAGATATATGTTCCCAAGGTTTAGATGGAATAGATAAAGGCATTAATAGTCCATACTGTTTACCATGATGTCTTTTTATTCTTTGACAAATCAGACATTCAGAAACAAAATTAGACACATCTGCATCCATATGTGGCCAATAAAAATCTTCAGTTAACATGCGTAATGTAGAAATGATACCTCTATGACCTTGATATGGGGGACAATGAATTTCATTCAAAACAAAAGATCGGAATGGAATAGTAACACACAGTCTCTTTTCAAAGAACATGAATCCATCATTATATGACAATGAATCAACATGAATGAAATTATTTTGAACTAATTTTTGCCAATCAGAATGAAAAGTAATATCCTGGTGATATGTGTCTTTCATAGCAATTAAAGAATCAAAAGATATGATAGAAATGTTATGAATTGCAGGTCTTCTACTCAATGCATCAGTAACTACATTTTCTTTTCCAGGTTGGTATTGAATGATAGGATGGAAACTTTGAATGAATGAAGCCCATTTGATATGACGGTCAGAAATTTGGGGTTGGCTAAGTAGATGTCTAATGCTTTGCTGGTCGGTCTTTATCATGAATTCTGAACCCATTAAATAATGCTTCCATTGTTTCAATGCTTGAACAACTGCTAAGAGTTCCTTGTCATAAGTGGAATATTTAAGCTCAGAGGGTTTCAGCTTAGAACTAGAATATGCTATTGGATGGTTGTCTTGCATTAGCACAGCTCCTATTCCTGATCCGCTAGCATCGGTCACAACTAAAAAGAATGGTCTATTAAAGTCAGGCAATTGTAGGACAGGGGCATTGGTCAATGCACGTTTAAGTAAATCAAAGGATTTCTGCTGGTTTTCAGTCCATAGCTCCAAGGTAGTTGATATGTGCTGATGGCTTCTTTGAATGACAATTTGCTGCGAGATGGCCTGGCTGGTGACACTTGTAGCATACGATAGGCTTGGCTTTGGTCACATTATTTGCAATGGCTGGGAGTCTGGGTATATTTGGATTTGCTTGTTGGATAGGCTTAGGATTTGGATTGATAGTGGATGGTAATGCGGGTGGTTTAGGCCAATTCTTGCGGAAAGATGGTGATGAAAAACGACCTGGATTAAACCTTCTGAAATTTGAATTGAATTGTTTAGATCCATAATTACCGTTTGCTTGGAATGGCTGTGGTCGTCGATCTCTTCCACGTAACTTATCTTCAGTGTCGTGAGCTAAGGAGATGGCATCTTCAAGGGTAGCAGGCTTGAACATATTCACTTCAGCGTAGTAATGTCCAAGAAGTCCAAACATATACTTCCGCTTATGTGTCGTCTCTGGTACGTCTTCAAGCATGCGTAGCTGTAGGAGTGCATTCCAAAAACGCTCTGTATATTGTGGAATAGGCTCACGGTCGCGTTGTTGAAGTAAATCCCATTGCTTGATTGCCTTCTCATGAAATTGCGGTGGAAGAAAATTTTGCATGAACTTCTTCTTAAAATCTTCCCATGTAGCAGGACATTCTATGCTCTTGCGGACGACAGTCCACCAAAGTGATGCTCTATCTATCAGATGATTAGTAACACACTTGATTTTATCTTTCTCATGATAAGTTTCCTCATGGAAAT
This sequence comes from Lygodium microphyllum, assembly GCF_053477565.2. NCBI lineage: Eukaryota > Viridiplantae > Streptophyta > Polypodiopsida > Schizaeales > Lygodiaceae > Lygodium > Lygodium microphyllum. Next base: position 25,169,427 of record NC_141144.1, on the reverse strand, counting down.
AGTCATCAAATTGGCTAATGAATGATAAAACAGTCTTTCCTTCTCTTATGCCATTGAAAGTGCGAAACTTGAAACTTCGTTTACTTATCTTGGATTTCTTGCGAATGGTTTGTGCTTCAAGAGTGGCGTCGATGGTACGGCGAATCAGATCTTCAGCTTGAGGTTCTTCTTTATCAGTGGACGCTCCTTGTAGCTTTGTCAATTGTGCTTGCAAGGCTTGCCTAGCTCTTCGCTCTTCGTCGAATTGCAACATGATAAGATCCAGCTTTTGCTCCATGGTAGGCTCGGGTAGATCGTCTTCAGCCATAGGATCATCCATATGTGGGGTAGTCATCCTGTAAAACTCAACAAACCTTTCTCACTCAAAATCAGTTAGCGGGATGAGCGTAGCTCAAATTTGGGGTTACAAGGCTATGTATTTTTGGGTATTTTCTTCTTCAATTTTCAGAAATTCTGAAATATTTCTGTCTCTGTTTGCTGAAAGTACTTCAACGAACTTGTAGATAGGTAGAACAGCTTGCTGCGAACAACTTTCCAGTTCTGAGTTTTTGCAAACGAACAAGTCTTCTAGGAGTTTCGAGCGTTAGTCAGTTCTGATTTAGTCTGACTTGCAGAGTTGCAGACTTAGCAGACTTGCAGGGTTGTGAACTTGCTGAACTTAGCCGACTTGCAAAACTTGCAGGACTTGATTAGTGTCGACTTGCGAAACTTGTCTTCTGGAGTGCGTGACCGAGAGTTTACAGACTTGTCTGCCCAGTAGAACTTGCAGAGTATAGTATGGCTTAAGCTTAATTAGTTAAGCTTAAAGCTTAATAAGCTTAAGAAGGTGGATAGAGGCCGCCGTTTTTTCAATCGTGAGGGGGGGGGGGGCGTTTTCACTGCGCGCAATTTTAGGAGGTGTCCTTTGCTGATCGATTTGTCGTTTTGAAGCTTATCAAGCTTCTCTTAAGTTCTTAAGCTTTGTAATTAAGCTTTTTAATGAAGAAGATTAGAGCTTTCTCACTGTTTTATCACGACTTGATGATGGAGTTGAGGGAGTGGTCCTCCGCCGACAGAGAGTGGTCCTTCGCGATCTGAGAGTGGAAACAGGGGTTCTTGATCGCCAGAAGTCTGCCTGTATCGACGGTTCGCGATGAAATTGACTGTAGAGGCCATTTATTCCTGGAGCTCCGCCTTCGCCCGAGATTGGTAGCGATTGGAAGCCCTTGATCTCTGCTCCGCTCTGATACCACTGGTGTGCAGATCGGACGCAGGTAGCTCACGTAGTGAATTCCCAAAGGTCCCCAAGAACAAAGCACTCTACTTTTTAGCACAAAAACCAATGTAAAAACAAGCACGACATGAGACAAGAGACAAATTGGGTTGAATCTCCCCCATGCCTTGTGTGAGCGCTTCACAAAGCATGTATTTAATATATATTTCCAATCTTTTTGCTCAAAAATAGCCCAATTACAAAAATATGACAAGCTTTTAGCTTTTGAGTTTGCTTTCTACCAAAAATAGGAAAATAAAGCTAATGGACGGTGCCCAAAGAGTCTGGCACGCCCAATCTCAATGTCCAAATAGAAATAACATATCCAGGCGCATAAGCGCATACAAAATAATAATAAATAATCGATGTCTCTATAGACATAACAAAATATAGGCATGGCGCCTGTCAAAATATAGTCCAAAGATCGAAAACCCGCTAGACTCCAATGCTTTCCTCCGCCACTGCTGCTATCTCTACACATCAACTGAAGCATTCACAATCGTTAGTAAAATAACACAATTAAACCGACAAAAGTGAATACCTAGCAGTCTTCGGCTACATAAATAAATCAACTGGTTAGAAATAAATCCTAACCTTAATTTATTACGAGTGCTCACTCTAAACTCATAAACGTTTATTAATTTAATATGCATTTTGCGGAATCACCCGCTATGGAATCACCCATGTACACACTAAATTAATGAAACGCCCGAAAAGGACAGGCGTCCCCATCAACTTCTCGCACAAAGAATCCTCTTTGCGTATGAGCCCCGGTCATCTAAGTTTACGGAATCCACCGTAAAACCTCACGGAATCCACCGTGGAATATGCCTCCTGGCATCACTTTCGGAGCCAATGGAGCCATCAGATTTGGGTTCCAAGCAGCAGAGAAGGAGCTGTAATTTTGATGCACGTTTTGTCCTACAAAGAAGCTCCAGGAGATCTAATGCCTGGAGATTGCTTCTGAGTAGTGCGAAGATTCCAAGTTCTTTCAATACTTATTGATTCAAATCATTGTGCTTTGTCTTTGTAGTGTTTACCACTTGGGTATTCTCTATCTTCTCTTCCATCTCCTATCTCTACATCCTTCTACTTTTGATCCCTGGTGGATTCGACCTTTCGACAAAAACCCCTCTGACAATGTGATATAGAGAGTATACATATAGCGAATTTGTTGGGTTAATGGCATAATGACATAAGTAACAAATCATGTTTTGTATATTGATCTAGCTCTTATGCAAGTCTATGTGGATTGTTTACTTGCCTTTGCAGTTAAACATTCTTCTTCAAAGCAGTATATAATTAAGAACTTGACTTAAATCAACTTAACATTGTAACATAGTGTCAGTGCAATATGATAGTGATTTGGCTTGAGTTCATTGTGGCCCATGAGAAAATGTGTTGTTTTAGGGAAAATGCAACTTTGACCTTCCTTGCAACCTTGTCTATTTCCTACTCCAATATCTTTAAAAATCTTATGATTTATTGGATTTCAAGATACATTTAATTTATTTTCAATGATGAAAGCACATTAAAATATCTAAGAAGTGTACCATATTTGGAAAGTTTTATGAAGTTTTATTATTGAAAAGCCTTTGAGTTAAAAGTTCACAAAGATAATTACATGTGCATGGAGATTTTTCCTATTTTAGGGTAGGAGTAGTACTATTTGTGAGATGTTAGATTTTGAACTTGCGGTTAGTACATGTTTCCTAGGTTAGTTGTTGTCCTATTATGAAACAAAACTAATTCTTGAAGAATCCACTTTGTTTGATTTGTGATCTATTGTTTTAGTATGTATGTACTTGTGGGCATTGCATCCTACCTTGATCCCTATACTAAGGATGAATTTAAGTAATTCAAACCTTTGAACTCTTAAATTTTGTGGCAAACCCTAATTGAATCTAGGAAAAGGTGTAGCAAATTACTCAATATTTATGATTTTCCAAAATACCCTCACGCACTATAGCAACTATTGTGATAAACATATCATTCTTAGTAAATAACTGAAAAAAATTCATACTTAGATGTAAAAATGGATTAGTCTTGCTAATGTTGCACATTTTGGGGAGCAATGCAACTACATAACTCCCTCCCTCTAATAGACACAAGGTCCCAAATAATGTAGAGGGTGAAGTGTAGCAAAAAAGGTAAAATAAAGGAAAGATCTTCTACTGGGAGGTTAGCTTGGGTAAGTTACTCATGAATATATGTGTGCATTACTTGGGTTCAAAATAAGGTATTTTTAAAATACAATTTTTATACATTTTTTACATACAAAAGGGTGTAATATGAAGGGGTTATTTACAGACTCAATAGAAAAGGGTTATGTTTTATTTAGGAAAAATTCACATATAAGGATATTTATAAATAGGCCTTGAACGCACGTGATGTAGAGGATATATATATAGTAACTTCCTCAAGGAGGTTAGGGGAGAAAAAGATATGGAATGATGATCATAGGAAGGGGAATCAAGATTAAGGTTTCTAATGCCTTACAAGGTCATTCCATATTTCCCCTAATAGTTTCTTGGCATGTCCTACAAAAAAAAGCATCTTGTTTCTATATTTAGGAGGCTCTTTCTTAGCTTAGTTTATGTGTTGATGCAAGACAAGATTTGCAAGTATTTTCACAGACGCTTTACCTCATGAAAATCTTGAAGCCTTTTATAAGACTTTAGTATTATTACCATTTAAGATTGATTGCATTCCATATGTCTAGCTAAGTCTATTATTCCCCTTAGCACACTTGTTGGTTTTTGCCCCACCTCTTGGTAGGCTTTCATGGCATGCATGTGCATATGCCTAGCTAGGGCTACTTGTTCACCTCATCACGCTCTTTCTATAAATTTTATCTATTTATTAGCCTTTCCCCACATGCATGTATATATCCTTGCTAGGGCTACGTTATCTTTTATACTTGACACACTTAGTAGTATTCATATTCTTTGTTGCATACTCTAGAGCTTCCTATTCTTACTACATGTGTATATGTGCATCTTGAAACCCTAAAACTAATTTGATACTAGTGTGATGTTTTGAATACTAAGTATAGAAAAATTCTAGTTAGAATATATGAACCAAAGTCACTAGACATCACAATCATCAATGGTAACTCTAAGGACACTAAAATACATGAGAAGGGAGCATCACATAGCTATGTTGGATTCATGTGCACTTTATATTTTATTAGAATTAGACATTGTCAAATGCTCTTATCTTTGTATGTGAGCTGGTAAGAAACGTTTCCTCAACTCATATATCAACTTTATTGACTATTTTAGAAAATATGTGTCCAATTGTGACACCTAAATTGTCAAACAAAACCATGTGTACCATTCACAAGTTTAGAAAATATTTGTCCACTCATGACACCTAAATTCTCAAACAAAACTATGTGTACCATCACAAGTTTCTTCTTGTAAGAAATTATGTCACTCATGATTAACCTAAAAGCATCATGTGAATGTTGCAATTGGAAACATTCTCTTGTCATATATAGCCAATAATTTTTCCTTTTTAGATTCCTTTAAATAATGTTGGAGATGTGAGCACATTAGACCCAAACATGTTGTAAAGGATCCAAGCATTTACACTAATGGAAATGAAAATCTTAAATAGAAATTTGGTTTGAAATTTATGGCATTGCAATACTTAGAGGTTTGGACAATGAGCATGTGATTATGGTAAGAGCAATTTTTGCTAACATCATTGAAGGTTGTACATGTTGTTTCATGTATCTTTCTTATTCCATGTAAATAAATCGTGACATCCTCTTTGGTCTCATAAGTGTAGCTATAGTTTACTAGATTATTGATACCTTAACATAACTATATATGCATGACTATGAATTTAGCTTGTATATTTCACACCTTTAAAAACTTGGGAAACTTTCGATAACCATATCCAAAACAATGTCACATCACTTTTGATTTATAGCATGTGGCTTCATCTAAAAAGTATGTATTTTGAGCTTTTGTTGGCATACATGATCAAGTAATTAATTTCTCGAGTGACGTATTTGATTTTTCTACTTTTTCCATCACATTGCTTATTTAAGTCATTCATCTTCCACATTTGACTATCAATATCATTCATAGAGTCCTTGTCTCAACCATGGATAATGGATGGTGAGTATCAGAATGACTATGTCTGGAACTACATGGTTGTCTTAGAAAGTACAACTATCAAGACACTCTAAAAGGATTATGTTGTTCAAACTAATGCTATAATGCTAATTACACATCATGTAAAAGGGTTAAGATAGAGCTTCAAGGACATGAACTAAGCTCTTATGAAAAGAGATTAGTAATAATTTTCACAAGATTCTTCTTAAGCAAGGAATGTCTCTATGTTTGTAAAACATTTTTGAAGTAGTCTTTACACAAATAATATGTGGTGCCCAATCTTTGGATATTTCACCTTAACATGACATGGCTTAGCATGTGAGTGATTCATAACATCCTATGACGGATTCGACCTACTTGAGGTTGGCGCACCTAGAAAACTATGTGTACTTATCATGTGTCCAAAGGTTATTTAGAAATTATAATCTGTAAGCTCTTTTAGATGGACCGATTTTTTTGAACTCACATATTTGCATATGTAAATCTTAGTGAATCACCAGGGATTTTACTCCAAAGAAATCTCGATTATGAACTTATGCCATATCAGGGTGACCAGTTTGTTCATATCCATACATAACTAGTGAATGAAGAATAACATGCTTTAAAAGTATTCCAAAACATTGAACCTTCGTAATCTAGAATATCTTACATGCAATTATGTGACATAGGGAACGCTAGGAATGAATTACTTTTTGGCAAGGTTAAAAGTGGTTTTGGTTTCCTTGCTTTGATGCTCCCAAGGAGCTTCTTGATAGCCATGGATATAATGATGAAACACCTTAAGGAACAATACTTATAAAGCAACTTCTAGGATAATTGAGAGAGATTTATAAATGGACCTCATCGCGTGTCTTTTGGGTACATGGCCTTTCCTTGGAAACTTTAATTTGTTTTGATGATGAATATATACTTCCGGTTCACATAAAAAGAAATAATGTATCTTCATTGATTCTTTCTTGCATGGAAATGTAGCTCTCTTGAAACTCAATGACGTTGACCTAACAATAGTTATTCACCTTTTTCTCTCATTGACATCAAAAGTGACATGCTAGTTTATAGAATGCAATTGGTTCCCATACTCCTAAAAACATGTGACAAGCTATTCCTTGTTGACAATACATACAAGACATTTGGCCAAGCACGTGCTTGCTTCAATGTAGGCTTAAGGCATTTAGTCAAATATAAGGATGAAAAAAATACTCTTTTCCCAAATTACTCACTTCTACGATGATCTTCCAAAAAAAAAAAAAAAAGACAAAATGTTGCTAATAAAATCAAAGAGTTACATGCAATTTTATGAATCCAAACATCATTGGTAGCTAAGTACTACACCTCATAGAGAGCATACTCATAAAGAGTGTCTTGATTTGAGTAATTTGATTAAAGTTTATTGAGTTAAAGGACCAAATTCATTGAACAAAAGTTTTCTATGTTTTTCCTTCTTCACAGCATGAGCATATTCATCAAATTTTAGCATTTTATAATTTCATTGTGACAGTCATCCTCAAGCCTAAAATAAGAGAAAAATATTCCTTACCATGCCTTTTTTGAAAATGCAAGTTTTACAAACATGCAATTTTACTTTATTTTCTTGAAATTAGCTTTATAATGTAATTTTTTATAAGAGCATTTGACCCACTTGGATAGACATAGAGAATCATGTGTAGAGAACCACGCTTTTAGACAATATAGACTATCAAACTCCTCTACAAATTTCCTAGAATGGTTAATGTGTGGTTCTTTGGTTTGAGGTTTAATGTGCATGGCTTTGTCAATAGGAGTCCATGACATTGATCTTTATTAATTTACCCTAATCGGTAAGTGGACTAATTAGCCAATTCAATTGTCCATTCGTCCTTTGTGATTGCATGCACTTCCAATGAGAACAATTGTGTGAATGTTCATCACTAATAGAACTTTTCTAAATGAGAAGAATACGGTCTTTTATGTCTCTTGTTTTTCTACATATTGTTTTAGGTCTTGGTTTTCTTTTGCCATGAAATGTTGAGCTTTTGAGGTTCTTAATATTATCTAATCTATAAGGTACACCTCAAGAGTTTTGATGTATATAATTGAAGAGTTGAAAATATGCAAGCCTTTATAGATCACATCAATCATTTTTCTTAGATAGTGTGAGGTTGTCCATCTAATAGACTCTCTCTCTTTTCTTTAATACATGAAATGTTATTATAATGGTTGAGGTGCACTCTTCAATTAGAGCAAACTTGATTTTTCAAATTCTATTAAAGACCATTCTCTCAATGACACATCTCTCTCTCTCTCTCTCTCTCTCTCTCTCTCTCTCTCTCTCTCTCTCTCCCCTTTAGATCTCATGCACTCTTGTTACTATTGATGGTTTGTAATGATTGTATGTTTTGAACAGGCCATTTTCAAGCTCACCTATTGAAGGACTTGAAGAGATTATCACCTTGGACATGGACATCAGCATTCACAAAGAACCATCCTTTAGTGTACTTTTCTTGGCTAGATTTTCGAAAAAGAACCAATTGAAATTCCAGATTGTCCTAATGAAAACCATCTATTGATTTGAACATATCACTTATAAAAGAGACTAATGCCATATTTCTTTTCACAAAAACGAAAATTGGCCAAATTTCAACCTTGTCCCTTGTTGCATGGGAAAAAGAAGTTTGGGAGGACTCATGCACAACTCTCTTGAGAGTCTTGAGGAAAGAAGGGGATAACCTCACGTGGGGAAGAAGTCTCCATAGGAGATTGAAAAAAACCCATTGGGAGGGGTCCTAGTGCCATGCACTTCCTCTATAAGTACGGAATGATTGGTGCCTATACTACGAGGCTGCTGGGCAGGGGATGCTGATTAGCATCGATATTCCAATCAGCTTATATCTGAGTCCCCGGGGGGGTTTTAGTGTGGCTGTGGCAATGGGCGTCCTGCAGCAGCGGGTGAATATGCTAAGAGTAGGCGCGCTGATTCTTCTTCTTTGCTTTCCTGCAACTGCCATTGCAGCCCATGATATTGAATATGATCAGCATAAGCCCACATTGAGCCGGAAGGACTTCCCAGAGGGCTTCGTATTTGGCACAGCCACGTCTGCGTATCAGGTGAATCTGACCAACATACCTCGAACAATTCCCTACACATACATGTAGATATGCATACATACACACAGAGAGAGAGAGAGAGAGAGAGAGAGAGAGAGAGAGAGAGAGAGAGAGAGAGAGAGAGAGCGCTTGTCACTTGAATTTCGTTATACAGTTTGCATGAGGGGCCGGAGAACAAGACTGAGAGAGCGCTTGTCACTTGAACTTCGTTATACAGTTTGCATGAGGGGAGAACAAGACTGAGAGAGCGCTTGTCACGAGAGAGAGAGAGAGAGAGAGAGAGAGAGAGAGAGAGAGTCTAGAGAGAGAGAGAGAGAGAGAGAGAGCGCTTGTCACTTGAATTTCGTTATACAGTTAGCATGAGGGGAGAACAAGACTGAGAGAGCGCTTGTCACGAGAGAGAGAGAGAGAGAGAGAGAGAGAGAGAGAGAGAGAGGCGAGCGCTTCTCACTTGAATTTTGGTAGCCCATACGGCTTGTCTCTTTGTTTGCCTTGTTGTCTCTTAATCTCTTGTTAATGAATGTCATGAATTATTAGATTGAGGGTGCCGCCCATGAAGGAGGACGAGGACCTAGCATCTGGGACAACTTCTCACAGACTAGAGGTTCTCCTTTCCCTCAACCCTTTGGCCATTATACACAATACAAGTATTGGCTACTAACCTACTTATATACCCTTTTAACTTCTTTTCTTGAGTCTCCATAGGCAACATCTTGGGCAACGGTAATGGCAATGTTGCATCGGACCAATATCATCATTACAAGGTGCATATAAACATCGTCATTTGATAGTTGTCTTAGTGTAATAACAAGCTTTTTGTAGTTATCATTATTCTATTACATAATCTGAAACATGCATTAAGAAAATCATCCAATCATGAAACTGCATCTATAATTACATGGTATACAGGGCTTCAAAATCCTATGATAATGGCAATGTTCTTTATTTGAAGAGTTGTTACAGAAGCATGTCGTGATAATTAAAAGCATAATCTTTTAAGAATCACTCAAAGTTGAGTAAAACCTCTCTCAATGAAGTATGCTAAAGTATTTGTTTAAAATGATTGTACTTTGAAAAATCTACCCACCATTGGGAGGATTGTAATCAAAGAGGCCTCATCCTTACATGGAAGTGTAAACTAAGTTTGGCCCGTTCATACATCTAAAAAGAAAGAGGAGTTAACAAGTTCTATTTTGAATATGTGTTCTTAACAAAATTGTGAGTTTGCAAACTTCTCGTCAACATTATTGGTAGTATGCATCAAGTTTGACTAATTGATACCTCTCAAGAAAGACTAGATGTTAAAAAGTTTTGTTTCCAATATGTGTTCTTCATGAAAATGTGAGTTTGCAAATTTATCTTCAACAAGGCAAAACATGTAGATATTTTTGGGAAGTGAAGAACTATGGACCAACTTTAAGCAAACAAGTTTCTCAATCATTGTTTATGAATATCCATAAATGGATACATTTATACCTCAATTTACCAAGTTCAAATTTAAATGATTGGGTAATACTGATATTACTTTTCTCATACAACTACTTTAGAACTTTCTTTATTTAGAATTTTGAGTTTCATTGATATCTCAAAGAACAACATGATAAAAGGAAGCATTTTTTATATATTGGACTAAAGGTTTTTATTTCATCATGTAAAATTAGGAGGATATTTCCTTAATGTCCTTTATGGGCATGGATGCATATCGATTCTCCATCTCATGGCCACGCATTTATCCAGGTAATTCCATCAATCCTTTCCATGGTAATTGAATTTGGATAAGTCATTAGGATGAACTATAATCTTGGATGGTCCAAAGCTTGTTAAGTTGGCATATGCCATTGAGTTCAAAGTTTAGACAAGAGGTGCCATATTTACTTCCATATTGTAGCCCTGACTAGCATCAACTTTAACCCTGTCTTGTAACTTTCCAAATCAACACATCACTTAACATTGTTGTTTGGAGCTAAACAAAAAGTTTCCCGTGTTAATAAAATTTCAAGTCTCTTGATGAGAATCCATAGCATGCAAAATATAGACTATTTTCATGAAAGTTTCAAGTTGATGAGAAAGCTTCGAAATGGTTCTTGAAGGCAATTTATTTTGACACATTGTACAACTACTATCTTGTGTTCATCACCTTTCCTTGAAACATTGTTTTCTTAGCATTCCAACTTAGAGATTAAAAAATCAGTTTTTTGGTTGCCTTACCTTGAAATTCATAGGATATACATAGCCACAAACATGTTTGGGTTTTTTGTTTGCTCCAAGACTAGTGTTAACATAATCTTGAATGAGTATCCCCCTTCAACTCCAATATTGAACTAAAATGTACCATGATGTAGCGTATACGCTAAAGGTTTTCCCGATTCTTACATGGCAACTTATTACATCTTTGATTGCCCATGGAAAAGTTTATTCAGTATGAGAAGATGAAAATTTTGTTCCTTTAGAAACCTTTTGCAAATTGCTATCATTTTAGAGTTTGACTTTTCACTTGGACTACCCTCTATAATGAATTGTTTTTTCCAAGTTTAGGTAATATAATTTCCTTATTCAAAAACATATGCTTACATCCAAATTTGGTGATATATGAGTAGGCTAAGTATTATTTTATAGTGTATTAATCCTCTAGAGGTCTTCCAAATTCACCATAAAAATAGTCCTCTTAGGGACTGTAAGCACATATTGTTGAGATGTTTACCATTAGTCCATATATTGTGCACATATGAAAATAGTTTCTAATACAACCACCACTTTTGATTATATTAGTCTTTTGGAGTTCTTCCAAACTAACCACAATGATGGACCTCTTAGGGGTTGTAAGACCATATTGTCGAGAGATATTTACAACTAGTCCATATGTTGTGCTCATATGAAAACAATTCTACCAGTCTATAAGCTATAGCAACCTTTTTCAAGGATTTCAACACTAGTCTTTTTCTCAATGCGAATAATAAAGCTTACATCAAGACTTGTGGTCCAGGGGCACCTAGACCTTTCACTACCAACTCAATACTTGGTCCCATTACAATGTCCATGTTGCTAAGTAACCTAGTGGATCCATAATCTCTTTCTCTCCATTATCAACTCAATACCTAGTCCCATTACCATTTCCATTTTGCTAAGTAGCCTAGTGGATCCATAATCCCTTTCTCTCCATTGTACATGGTGTCCTTATTGCTACCTATAAGAATGGAGCACTTGATGTTGGATGTATCACACCATGTCATTGCCACTTGAGCTAGCAACTCCTTGATTGTTAACACTAGTCAACAAGTCATAATCATGAAAATATTTGATGTAGGAAGACATCTAAACTACACATAAGAAATGAATTGGATCCTCCACACACGCTCTCTTTATTTATGTACCATCAAGGGCAAAAAGAGAAATATCTTCTTGATAGAGGAAAGTAAGAACTGTATCATGCACCCCTCCCATGTCTGCATCAACCCTCTACTATGATTAAAGGTCTAGATCATAGTGAATTTTCAACCAAGAAATAGTTGGAAACATTAAGACCAAAAAGTATTGAAGACTGGGCCCAATTTAGTAATATTAGTAAAAAAATCATGGAAGCTTCAACTAGTGTTGAATTTAAAAAAACAATGGTGGAGTACATAGGTTGATTATATCAAATGTCATCACATGAATTGATAAACTCTATAAGATCTTATTTTCCTTGAAATTTGCAAGCTTTCATAAATTTGTTTGTGAAATCTTATATTAGATTTTGTTTGTTGTTACGAAGACACTAACTTCTACATAGTCTCATAAGAGACTTAAAATTTTGAGGGTCCTTGATAAGATTCCAATTGGGGTGGTTGAAAGTGTGTATTTCTTTATCCATAGTACAAGTCATTATTGTGCAATGAGGTGTCATCAAATTGTATGATGCATCTTGTTTTTACAAACCAAAATAGGACTTTCTAAATTGTGTTAATGAATTTTAAAAGCAATGAAGTAGTATTTGCAAGAAGGAAGAAAAAGTAAAATTGATTCTAGCTAGAAGTTTACTATCAAAGTACTCTTAAATCCTACAAAAAACATTAACTCTTTTTCTACAAGTGCACCACATTTGGCCTACATAATCATGAGGAGGAGAACCCTTTCTTGGTGCTTATAGAGATCATTATGCTTGCCAACTAAGATCTTGATTTACATCCATGTATGCATTTGTTTCTCTTTCTCCATATTCACTATTTATTTGTGGTCACATATTTCCTCCAAAGACAAAGTATCTCATTATAGTAAATTTTAAAATATATGCCTCTAAGACATATACAACCTCAAATTTTGGCAATAAATTTCATTTTTCCTACGTACAAATATCTATTCTTTGTGTTACTACTGAATTCATGTTCTATTGCCACATGTTTTAAATTGACTACATAGATATTATCATGATTTTCCAATGCCTTCCCTTCATGCTTCAATGTAGACATGAAATATGGGATCAAATACCACTAAGTATGTTTATGAATTTTCCACCACGTTTGTACTTTGCTACAATACCTAAAGCCCCATAGTTTTCTAATTATTCAAAATGTTGTAATATCACTTAAACTACACTACCAAAGACAATATTAATCACAAACGCATACATATATCCTTTGACGAGGAACGTTTATAATCAACTTTCTATTGTCATAAATCAAAACTTTTCCAACACATTTGGGATTTTGTGCATGTAGCTATGGCTTTCACCATTTCATATTCACCTTATTTGTGGCAAACTTATTCATTTCAAACAATACTCCATTCTTATGTGGCTACTCAAATTCTAGAAGATGCCAAGAAGGTTGAAAATTAATGAATTTTATCCTTAGCCAAGGAAACTATATGCATTGAAACTAGTGTTTGTCATCAAAATAATGAAACTAGTGTTTGTCATCATTTTCACCGTAATGTTCCCTTAAGTACTCAAATTAAGGTACTTTTCATCAATTCCTAAACTTGTGTATGTCCAAAGAAAAGGTATTGCAACCCAATTATTTTGGTCTCTCACCAGTCTTCCTTAATTTCTAATAGATGTTAAGCACTACATGGACACAAGTACCCTAAGGAAACATTATTGTATTGTGCAATATATTGGTAGAAGAAAAAAATTCCAACTACATGTCCATGGCTCTCCAAATCTTTTTCACAAATCATTTCTAAATTTTTACAGTCTCCATTAACCTCAATTAATTTTTCTTCTACCTTTAACAACTTGACTACGTACTTTCACTAATGCTCAAGCTTATAGGTTTCTAGAAGCTTGCTTAGTACCTTAATGTATGTCTTAGAACTCTAGGCTCATCTTTTAGCTTTTTTCCCCCTCATATGATTCTATTGCATGACACCAAAGTGTAATGTTAAGATCTTAAACGAGTGCATTCTATGTCTATGATTTTATTAAGACAAAGGAATTGTTAATCCAAAAACTTTGCACTTTCATATGTGACACATTGAAATAAATTTACCAATTTTTTAATCAACACATAGTTCCAAATATCTAATGATTTTATGTTGTCCCATGCTAGTAGAAGTAAATACACCTTGCTTGTCCAAAGCTATCCTATGTTTCATGGAAAAGGTGGATTGACAAAATGAATTTAGAGAAGAAAAAGGAGAGAGAGAGAGAGAGAGAGAGAGAGAGAGAGAGAGAGAGGTAAGAACTAGGAGTAGAGCATAGAATGACAAGGTGATATGGTGGTGAGATTCTTGACACCTCATTTGATGTGTTAGCTCACAAATTATATGTATCAATTACTCTAAGATAGTTGTTAGTACAAGGTCTATGGTGTTATCTAACTTGCAATTTCTTATTGAGAACAATATGTAGGTGTCATAATCAAGTCTTTAAATAGAACTTTTGCTAATGAACACAACTATTGATAAGGTAGTCTCTAGAAGATTTATGAATATATCTAACTTGTACTACCACATCAAGAATGGTATGTAGGTGTCATAGTCAAGTTTTTTAAAGAATATGAGCAATTCACATAATTGTAAGGTAGACTTAGTTTTATCATTTCACCAACACAACTATCTATACAATAATTCTTAGAGATTATCATTACATCACATAACAATGCATGAAAGGCCTCTAAAGAGACATAAATCTACTATTTAACCCATTAAGGGCTCATCTTGCTTATATTGAGATGCCATATTGTGTGTAGATGGGAGAGGAAAGGTTAATGAGCTTGGAATAGCATACTACAACCACCTTATCGATGGCCTCCTTGAGAAAGGTAATTAACCTTATTTTCTTATTTAATCTTTTTTTGTCACATAACATTTAGTTTAACCATAGTTTCATCTACAACATAATCTAACAAAGTGCTTCACTAGGCATTGTTCCTTTTGTAACTCTATACCATTGGGACCTTCCACAAAAGCTTGAGGATGAATATCATAGTTGGCTTAGTCCTCGTATTGTGTAAGGAAACTCTTTCACAAAGTGACAACCTTTTTTCTAATTGAATTTTGTTTTTTCTAAATAACGTTATGCACTAGTGGAGGGAAATGGTTTGGCTTACACTTTCTCCTCAAATGTATAGGCAAGATTATGCAAACTATGCTGATACATGTTTTAAGTACTTTGGTGATCGTGTCAAACATTGGATAACATTCAATGAGCCCACTAGCTTCATCCTATCTGGATACGACACAGGAGTATTTCCACCTAGAAGATGCTCTAAGTGGGTGGGGAATTGCACAAAGGGAAACTCTATGACTGAGCCATACATCGCAGCACACAATATGCTACGTTCACATGTAGCTGCTGTCGACATATACCGATCCAAGTATAAGGTATACCCTACACAACAATTCAATTTTACTATGTACTATTCAAATAAAGGCAAAAAGGTCTTAAAGGGACAAGAAAATTATGGATATAAAAGAGTTGCAATAGGGTGCTAATGTTAACAAACATGCATAAGAAATTTGTCTAATGTGTAACATAATAAAAGATTGTTTAACGTGTTTGTAGAGTCAACAAAAAGGAAAAATTTCTATGACATTATATTCCGCTTGGTACATTCCTCTCACAAACTCATTAGAAGATCAAAAAGCAGTCTCAAGGATATTGGACTTTACACTTGGCTGGTGAGTTTTGGTTTTCCAAATCTAATAACCAACTTGCCTAGATGTACATAGGGAAATTTACTATGTTTTTGTATTTATGTTATTCTTAGGTACTTGGATCCCCTTATTTATGGTGATTACCCCAAAATAATGAAGAATCTTGTGGGTGATCGACTACCAAAATTTACAAATGAAGAAAAGAAGAAGCTTCGTCAATCAGTTGATTTTCTTGGGATAAATTATTACACCACAAATTATGTAGGTTCCATCTCAACTTATCCAAACCCACAACATACCAGTTTCTATGAAGATTCCATGACTATATTAACAGGTACAAAGTTGCAATTCACTCATCTTTCCTCTCAACTCATGCTAAAATGTAATGTTTTCATGAAAGTTGAACTTAATTACAAAAGTTTGCATAAAGTTAAAAATATCATTGGCACTCATATGTGTGGAAATGTCCTATTTTATAGAAAAGACTTAAGACTTGTAGCATAACTATAGTGGACTTTATGTTCTCTACATTGTTCATTACTCCAATACAATTTTCCATAATGTTCACTACATTGTTCATTACTCCAATATAATTTTCCATAAGGGCTAGCCCATGTACATTTCAAAAGATTGTTGGATTGAGTCATGGTAGGACCATTGTACATCTAGTTGCCATACCCCATCTTCCTCTTAATGTGAAATAAACTTGGTTTCATTCCTAAACATTGTGACACCATGGTTGTTAATATTCCAACTCAAACCTCCAAAGAAGTTTTAGTCTCTTAAACTCCTCCAAAAGTGGAATCAAGACCAATTCCACCTCATTCCATGATAGCTCTACCTAAATTCCAAGATTGCAATGCTATAATAATCACAAAGTTTTCCTCAAAGTTAGATTGCCTAGATATTTCCCACAATGATCCCTAGAAGTGAATAAGAAAAGTTATGACATCATAACATGTTTAAGAACATTAGAGAGAGAGAGAGAGAGAGAGAGAGAGAGAGAGAGAGAGAGAGAGAGAGAGAGAGAGTGTGTGTGTGTGTGTGTGTGTGTGGGAGAGAGAGTGTATGTGTGCATGTGTGTCCATATGTGCAAGCTCCTTCTTAGCTCTTAATGACTCTAGAATTTGGCCAAAAACGTAATAGCATATGCTTTAGTATGTTGCATAATATCGACCTTCTCTAGGGCATGATTACTTAATTACTTCTTCTGTCATTATAGAACCCCAATCTTCTCACATGAATCATATGTTCAATGCCTAGAATTCATGTTAAAATATAAGAAAAGGTCTATATGTTATAGTTGCTTCTTTGGCAACAAATTGGAATTTCATTTTCCCTAGAGCTTAATAGGGCCATGACGAGAAACAAAGACTTCTTGAAAGTACCATTAGCATTGAATGAAATGTGGACCTACCTAAGAAGGGTATCCTATGAATGTTCTTATGGTACCTTGATTGGATTGTCAATGCAAGAGGAAATACTTACAATGATGATGTGTTGGAAATCATTATTACATCATCATCAATAATGGGTAGATTAAGAGTCACATAATATCAAATTATTTGTAAAATTTTTCAATTACTATGTTTCTTGAAATAAAATTAATTGAACTGAAACTCAATATCTTTCAAGTTGCAATTTGAATGAGGTAAAGACCATGTTGACACACATATGGTTGCAAAGATTATTGGCACATGTGCATGGTCCATATTGATTACATCAAGGTCCTTTTCATGGCAAGTAGTACTAGAAATGTAACTCAAATGTTAAACTACTGATATAGTGGAATGTGCAAGAACATGACAACCTATGGTGCTTCATGCAAACTTAACAAGACATAATTGAAAAAATGAAAATGGAAACTAGAAGTTGTAATTTATTGTCATTTATTTTGAAGGTATTTGATGAGAATATTTAAATGGGGTGCATACTATATATAAATTCATGGATAGTCATTAATTTATTGAAATGATATTGGGACCATTCTCAGACCTTAATTGCTCTTCTATTATTTCAATGGATCTCTCTCTCTCTCTCTCTCTCTCTCTCTCTCTCTCTCTCTCTCTCTCTCTCTCTCTCTCTCTCTCTCTCTCTCTCTCTCTCTCTCTCTCTCTCTCTCTCTCTCTCTCTCTCTCTCTCTCTCCACACATGCACACACATGTATCATGTGCATGCACATGCACCCAAATAAGTATGTGTGACTATAATGAAAATTGTGAAATTTTAACACATGTTCATACATTGTATACCATCATATACCTTGGTTTAATGCCTAATATTTTCCTTTTATTTTTCTTTTAGGTGAACGTAATGGGATTGGTATAGGGCCACAGGTTTGTATTTGCATTTTCTAGAATATAGCTAAGTGTTCAATTCCATTAAAAATTTTAGCATTGTAGAAGAATCTACAACCCTTCTTTGTTAAGACAAAATAAAGAAAGTATCACATATAATATCTACCATCCATTTTTGGTTAAGGAAATACATTAGAGCACAAAATAAGAAGCCCATGTTTTGGTAAATTATTGTGCTCAACATCCCTATACCTATAAGTATATTTAAATATTTCTTAACAATTTTTGTATTTTAGTTTACATATTTATAAGAACATTCTAAAATTTTCATGATTTTTATCACATTTTAAAGAATGCTATGAAAATGCATGAGTGGCTTATTCAATATTCAAAATTGTAAATTGATGAAAAGTTACATGTTTATGTAATAGGCAGCATCAAGTTGGCTCTATATATATCCTCGTGGTATATATGATCTCTTGACATACATCAAAAAGAGATACTCAGTGCCTGTACCCATATACATTACAGAGAATGGTACATATTATAAACAATCACAAAGCTCATGTTTGATTGATGCAAGTACACCACAAGATTATAGATATTGAATCTTTCTTATTTAACTTATTTTTTCAAATAGGTGTAGATGAAGCCAACAATGCGACACTACCTTTGAAAGAAGCATTGCAAGACACAACACGAATCAATTTTTATCAAGAACACCTTTCTAACTTGTCATTGGCCATCAAGTAATCCTCCATACTTTGGTCTTAGACATTGTTAAAGAGTTGTTGCTAGTATCTTTTGAAAAGGTTGAAAGATGATCATTAAAAAAATATGTTTCATTTTTTTTTAGCAAAGTAACCTTTAGGCTAAATGATGTCTTGTTGCTATTTGTGCTTTTTAGAGAAGGTGTTGATGTGCAAGGTTTCTTTGCATGGTCTCTACTTGACAACTTTGAGTGGACATGGGGATATACAGTACGGTTTGGCATTTATTTTGTTGACTTCCACACATTGGAGAGGTATCCAAAACTCTCTGTGTCATGGTTCAAAGAGCTTCTCCAAAGAAATATGTAAATCAATGACCTTGTGGATCTTAAAACCTTAGAGCATGTCTTTCATACACTCCAAAGCTTTGTATGATGGTTTGATTTTATCAATAAATTCAATAAACTAAGCTCGTACCATTCACATGAATATCTTCTAAACAAAATTATATTTAAACTTTGCAAGTTGTTGTGATGGCCATGTTTTAGGAAGACAATAGCTTTATTTGGGGGGGGGGGGATAAATGCAAAATAAGTATATGTTTATTGTAAAGTATTTACAACATCAAAAGATGTAACTTAAAATTCAAAAAACTTGTAGCATATGAGCTTTAGCCAATAATTTATAAGACAACTTCAAGATAGAAACATTCATTTTAAAAGACTTGAGTATTCTTGATACTTCCTCTTTATGATGGCCTAAAGTAGAAGATACCTTAAACCTAGAAGCACTGACTAAAAATGTACATGACTTGAACAAAAAGTAATGAATGGAAGAAACCATAAAAAAGACTATTAGTTGCTAGTTTAATACGAGTAGACTTGAATGTCTTCACATTATTTCCTTCACATGTTTCTGAGTTTACACATGACAATGCCTAATGAAATATTTTCAAATTTCAATGACGTTATTTGCTAATAAGAATCACATTCAAGACCATTAATGTTAGCTTTGTACAAAAATCTATTAATAACATATCCTAGTAAGGAGGGCATCCCAAGATTTTGTGTGCCATGATATGTTTAAATAAGAACATATCATCAAAATGTCCAACACCTATTGAGTGTACTTCTACTTGAAGCATGTGGTTGGATGCATAATAATACAATGGGACTAAAATGTTCAATTGAACTAAGGTGATCAGTTTGACACCAATTCTAATTATCTCACTAAATGTGGGATTCTCTCTCTCTCTCTCTCTCTCTCCTAGTCTCTCCCTCTCCCTCTCCCACTCCTAGTCTCTCCCTCTCCCTCTCCCTCTCCCTCTCCCTCTCCCTCTCCCTCTCCCTCTCCCTCTCCCTCTCCCTCCCTCCCTCCCTCCCTCCCTCCCTCTCTCCCTCCCTCTCTCTCTCTCTCTCTCTCTCTCTCTCTCTCTCTCTCTCTCTCTCTCTCTCTCTCTCTCTCTCTCTCTCTCTCTCTCTCTCTCTCTCTCTCTCTCTCTCTCTCTCTCTCTCTCTCTCTCTCTCGCATAAGCTCTTTTGCTTTTTGTAGCTTTAAACAATCGCATGGGTGAGATAACAAGCATCTCAAGAGAAAGTTCAAGCTATTATGTGAAAATTATACACCTACTTTGATTTGCAAATATGATTGAGTCTATGCTATGACAGAGCGATTGAGATCTAAATTTTTGCAAACCTATACTTCATTTGGCATTTGAATTGAGTAGACTCTATCCACTTCAATAGTACAAATCTAGGAGTGAGATGAAATATCCTACTAAAGCTACATGAAGGTCAATGTTGCAATTCAATGAGGATATCCATAAGGAAAAATGAAAGAAGATTCCTAATAAGATGCCAAGATTTCTATTTGCAACCATAGCACTAATGGATACTTTAATTGTGAAGAATGTATTTAAGTGCTCTTGCTAGCACCACTCACTTAGATATATTCATACAGAAGATGAGCCTAAGGTAAATGAAAACATTATGATAATATTTTGACAAAACTTGAGTGCAATCAATCGACCAAAATTATCTACTCGATTGTAAGTTAAAGATATCAAGCATACTTATGTTTATGCATGGAAATACTACTTAAGAATCACAATTCACTATTGTCATAGCCTCCATTGAATTTGTTTTATGAAAATCAAAATGGGTCCCTTGAAGGAAATTAAGGTTATGATTGGTCTATATGTTGTGAAAGGTGGGTACAAACCAACACAAATCATAGGAGAAGTAATATGTCTTGTATTGGGTACAAACCAACACAAATCATAGGAGAAATAATATGTATTGTATTAAAATTTTTTCCCACCAAACAAGAAACATGCTTCAAAAGAGAAAATAGGGAGAAATCATATGTTCTACATCCTATTCATCACCTTGAAATATGCATGGCACTAGTTCCATACACAAGGAGTATATGAGTTGCCTAATACCTATACTAGTCAGGTTTTAAAGTAGCTCCATAACATAAGTTGCCTATAAAGTAGTCATGAACTACATCTTGGCTACATAACTCCAATCAACTAGATATGTAGTCACTAACAACCATGTTAGCTATATAGTCACTAACTAGATAGCTAGCTATCTATCTAGTTAGCTACATAGCCCCACTAACTACATAGCTAGTTAGCCATGTAGTCACTAGCTAATTTCTTATTGACTTAGTCATTAACTAGCTACATAACTATGTGGTTCCTAACTAATTCTATAAAGGAAAGAATTCTCTCATTGTCTACATGATACTACCTAGTTAGTTAGTCTCATGGTAGTTATCTGCCTTGTCCATGACATTCTAGCTATCCCACTAGTCATTTTCATACTAGCTATCTACCTAGTTGATTGGGTCTAAATTCTAGCTATCTAACTAGTTAGTTCTATACTAGGCATGTAGCTAGCTTCTTGCCTTCTAGATATATAGGTACCCACCTATATATTAGATGTATAGCGACTTTGTTGCATACTAGATATCTAATTAGCATCATACTAGCTATCATCCCCATTCATTGCATGGCTATGAAGCTACATACTACCTACCCAACTAGTTTGATGTATATTAGATATCTAACTAAGTTGCTGTATACTACCTGTACAACCTTGATAAGTGCATTCTAATATGTAGTAACATGCTAGTTATGTAGCTAGTTCAAGGCATGTTGGCTAGCTAGCCAATTAGCTACATATTAGTCATCAACCTTGTTAAATATATTCAACTATGTAGCTAGTTAGCTACATACTAACTATCTAACTAGTTTGGTGCACAATAACTATCTATCTAGTTAGTCACATACTAGCTATCTTATTCCTTTGTTGCATATTGAATGATTGCCTACTTAGTCACAAACTACTTATCAATCTTGTGAATTTCATTCCACCCAAGTAGCCATTTAGCTACATAGAAGCTATGAATGTAGATCTCATTTGATGGCTTATATTTTGTGTGTTTTTTCCAATAAGTTGGCATTTTCTTACCATGACTTGTAGGGTGAGTTTCTCCTTCAATTTTATTTGCAATACCCACATGTGAATGTACCTCAGTGCACATTTGAGTGATTGAAACTTAAAGAGAAGCTTAAAAAATTTTGCCATCCCAATTCATGCTCTTTTTCTTGTGTTTGTGGGTATTCAAACATCACATCAATAAAACGAGAAGGCTATCATGTGATTGTCATCCTTAGTAGGGGCATTAAAGAATATATAAAAGAAAGCACATGTTACCAAATGATGTTGTCTTAATGTTGTCCCTATTTCTATTCTTAAAGAAGGCAAAAAAGAAGAGGACTTACATGAACCATTATATGGAGCCATCACAACAACCTTCCAAATGCTCTCAAAATTTTATCATTGTAAACATGGGGGGAAACAAGAATGAAGGCATTGATTTATGTTTTCTTAAAGTGCACTACAAATATAGAACATATTAGAAGTAGCTACCTATTCAAGAACTATGAGAGAAGAAAATTTTCAAAAGTAAGTAAGATGGCTAGCTATTCAATAAGACCGTAATTGGCTAACTTTAGAATACCGACATGTAGCTAGTCATGTATTAGCTAACTAGTCTAACTAGCTAGTTGCTAGTTATGCTAGTTGCTAATAATAGTTAGTAGTTAGATGCAAGTCTATGATTATCTAAATTGTTAGTAACTTGGAAAATAGTTAAACAAAACATGAAGAAAAAACTATAAAGTGATCTTTGAAAACATAAGGTATTATTATATGAATTGTCATGGTATATCTAATGTATGTAAATTAATATGGTTATCCATATGTTGGGATGTTCTTATAGCTATTACCATTGTTTATGATGAGGGAGGATAGGTTCAAGTTCCAAGAATGCTATGCTACAAACAAAGTTGGTTGATATCATAGAGTACTACCATGTTGCCCACTCGAACACTCACATATCTCATCATCAATCCTATCCTGCCTTACACTTTGCATAATGTATGGATGGTGTGATCACTTGACCAAGGCCCTCAGGGAGTGCACCTATAAGGATTCACCTATATAATGTGCACGCAAAGGATATTAAGAAATGCCCTTTCTTTACATGCTATAAGGCCATAAAATGACCCCTATTACTTTACTAAACTTACAAATTTTTTTCAAATTGTACTTTAAAAATCCCTTTTATGAATATAATCTTGTAAATTTTACTAAATAAAATACAATTTCTTGTGAACTCACATAGTATCTTACATATTCTATAAGGTGCATCCCTTGGGCCCATGCCAAAATTATAACTATCATATAAATTTCCATATTTTTAGTATCTTTTTTAAGGAAAATTTTACATATCCAAACATTTTCACTTTTTGGTTTCCCAAGTACTTATACTTTTTTTCATCTAGTAAGACAATGCTAGTAGAAGTCTATCTTGGGTGTAAATCTCAAAAGTTAGTGTGATTCTTGTAAAATACAAGCCTCTTTTGTAAATAGATCAAAAAGATCGGTTTCTTCCCATAGTTTTCTTGGAAGATGACCCCTTTGATCCTTTCACAATAGTTAGGAAAGATCCATTGCAACATGGTAAGTGCCTTCTTCCTCATGCAACATGTCTAGATAATAGATTGAAGTGTTGCATACCACAATTTAGACATTTTGGTGTACCAATCAAATAGCAAGTGTAGTCCCTTTTACATGACTATTTTGTAGAACCTTTGCCTTTTTAAATATTGAATTATCACACCATATTTGTGATCCACAAAAGTAAGTAACACACCATTGAAGTTCAAATTGTCATTTGCCAAGGGTGCTCAAGTGGCTTCTATTTCTTTATCTTTTTGTTATGTCCTTAAAACTTGTTGGGTCATCACCATTGGCTTGAATCCAAGTTATTTGATCCACTTTTACTTATACTTTCCTTATTTTCATAATTCCTCAAATCTTCAAGTGGCTATTGATGTTCCTCCCCTACTTCATGTTATATCCTTTAATTGCCAATTTCATGTACTCATGTGGCTCTATGTATTTTGCACCCTTAGCTTTTTGTTTTTATCTTCAAGGTGAGTATACTTATTTGATCTATCTTTTCCAACCAATACTTGCACCCTTAATTTCCTATGGCTCACCAATTACATCTTTCTTCATCATCTCACATTCTGTATTACCACCAAATGCATCATACAACCTCCAGCTTTTGCCTTCACCTATTCATGTAGGCTTGGGTTGTGTTCACCATTAGATGCATCATCTTCAACCTGCCCTCCTTTAACATTGAAGCATAGCCTTTCACTCTTTGGTAAGGGTTCATTCATTGCCTCAACCAAGTGTTTTATACTCAGGGAAGTAATTCCCCCTCCACCTTGACCAAATTGACCTTGATATTGGATTGTGTACTTGTTTCCTTATTTTCATACAAGCAATATATATTAGCTTACATATATAAAACTTCCAAGTATTATAGATGCAATGTTCGTATTGCCAAGGCTTCAACATAAAGTTTCATTAACATTTAATCAACTATGCGATGCTCATGTTACAAATTCTAGCTTCCACTACTACAATGTATGCCTAGAATAGGAGATTACCATTTTTTAGAAAGATCTTCCAAGAGTACAAACAAGAAAAAAAAAAGAAAATAGTATAAAACTTGGCAATATTTTCATGTTAGAAAAATACAAATTTCCATGAGAAATAATAGAATTTGAAAAATGATTGTTGGTTCTCTTAGATATTTCCAATAAATGTTACCTATGTTCGACATCATAATGGGTAGGTTTTGAAAAAGGCCACAAATAAAGGTCTTAAACAAAATGTTGATTGCGGTGGGAGGGAGCTTTTTCCAAGGAAAACTTTTACAAAAAAGCCATCCCATGTAATTTCACACCAAAACTACCTTATAGATAACAAATTCAAATGTGCCATAACTTTCTTATCATCTGTCCTAATATGGTCATATGGCTACTCAAATCAATTGAAAGAGGTGATTTGAGCATGTATAAGATCAATTCTATCATTATTGCTTCAAATATTTGATATATTTATATTATGGGATTTTTTGCATCTAAACCATAATTAGTTTTCTCTTGTGAAAGAGTAGTCACAAATGTCTTGCCAATTGAATTGAAATTAAGCTAAAAGACCATTGCCTTATAAATATGATGAAGCTTGATATGTGGATACACATTTTTAGTCTCATAGTAGGGTTGTGAGGGATGTTTCTTTAAGAAATATTTTGTAAAGAATGAGTGATTTTTTAAAATAAAAAGGACATATATTTAATAAAATATGTAGTGCATAAAGTGTGTCTAATGAAGAAATACCAATTTTAACCTCTTTTTTATATCACACTTGACCACTCAAAATTTTTTGCTCATAAAGCTAATGCATTCTCGAATACAGGTCTACTGTGGTTGCTACAAATGATGGCTTGTAACATGGAGCAATACAAGTGTATATGCATGGATTGATATGGTGTGGGAGATTGCAAATAAATATGGAATGAATTCATAGTATGTGTTTCTGTATACCCTAGTTTTTTATGGTACGTCATTTGATAGTGAGGGTCTCAATTAAGGATTTTTTCTTGTACTTATTAGTTTCTTTTTCCTTTCACTCAAGGGTGTGCTCTTTTTCTCCATTAAACTTGACAGCAAGGTAGTGTTTTTTTCCTTAGTGTACTTTCCATGCAAGGCAAACCAATAGATGTGCATGTTAATCTCTATCAAAAAGTAATTTGAATTCAGTGAGCAAGGATGTGGTAATGTATCTCGTCTTGATCTATTGGGTAGTTTACTTTTGTGCTTTCAAGTTTCTTTTGTGTTAATAGTATTTTGACAAGTCAAAGCAGAAGTGCTGAAAAACATTTTTGGAAGAATTATTATTTTTGGAGCAGTGAAATGATTGTTTTTAGACATGTGTATTATTGTTTGCACTTCATGGACACATTATTTGTAAGAAGCTGGGAAGAATAAGGATTTAGTTTGTGAATAATATTGATGATATGCCATGTCACACTAACATTGGTATAAAAGAAGAGGACATGTAAATTTTCCTATCTTTTGACACATTAATACATTATTGTCCTTCTCTATTAATACATTATTGTCCTTCTCTCTCACCTTTCTCACAACTTCAATGGCTTATTTCTCTTTCATGTCTTTCTCTCTCCTTGTCACTCTATTTCTCTCTCTTTTGCATTCTCACTTCTCTCTTTTGCAGTCTTCTCTCTCCTCTTTCTCTCTCTCTAGTCCACTCTCTGACAAGTGGTATTAGAGCATTGGTCTTTGATCAATTTTTCCTTCTATTTTCAGTCATATTTTCTCCATCAAAAATCAATTTCAAACAAGTACTTGACAAAGACAATGACTAGTGGAGGGCTGCAAACCATCTACAGTTAGCAAGAGACTACATCTGGAGATCTTCATGGTTAGATATGGTGGAGTATGGCTTAAGTAGTAGGTCTTCATCAAAATTTCATGCAAAATTGGAGGTAACTAGGGTAAAGGATAGTTAATTGAGGTAAAATTGGAGGTAACTAGGGTAAAGGAGAGTTAATTGGGCTTAGTTTGGAAACAAACTGTGGTTACTTTGACAAGAGAGGGTTCTCTTTTCCCTTTCTTGGAGCTTCTTGCACGTTTCATGGAGTCTACCATCAAGATCTTGTCATAACTCTCAAATCCCTACTCTTCTTAGCCAAGCAACACATGACATAGATTCCCTACTTCAAGATCTACAAGTTGACTACCCATTTGACAGAGATGAACTCAGTTTTGGAGCTAGAAATAGCCCCAAAAAATGCAGCGCATTTTTTGGGCTAATTCCAGCCTATTCTCTATATCACATGCTTCATCTTCAACCTCTGGCACTCTCTCTGATCATTGGCAAACAACTGAAAACAATCAGTAACCGTTGAAGATTGAACTCCATTTGTGAACTTTCAGCGTTCCTGTAAACCCTAGATGAATAGTCCATGGCAACCATGAAAGCTTCAGTCCAAGCTTCAATTTCTCAAGAATTTCTTGAAGATTCTTCATCAATCCAGCCCACGGGATCAAGGCAGTAAGAATTCTTCAAAAAATTGCAAATATCCCAGCTCGTGGAGCATATTGGAGCTCATATTGAAGGTTTATTTTGGAGCTTACCTTCAAGAGGCTTGAATCTTTGGTATTCAAGTGTTCAAGCAAGCTCAAGGCATTGATTCTTCATAGATTTGATCATATTGGAGCTCATATGGACTAATTTCATGGATATTTCAAGCTTTATGGTGGATTTTGAACAATTCTTCCATTAATGGGTTTGGAGCTGACATTTACCATCCTCTTCAAGCTTAATCAAGTTATTTCTCTTGCTTAATATCTAAAGTCTCTCAATAATCCACTTGCTAATGCTTTTCCACTTGTTGATGAGAGATTATCAATCAATTAATTCTCTAAATAGATCAATAGATCAAAGATTAGTATTATTCCTACTAATCTCAACCTATTTCATTGAATTTCAGCATTGATTCAATCATATCTCATCATAGATATCATTTAACAAGTTTAATGCATAACCTTGACTTGTTTGTTGTAAAAGGGTAAGTACTAACAATCAGTGAGTCACTAAAATGCATTGGTAAGACCCTCATCCTATCCAATTTCTCAAGATTCTATTCAATTGCATCTCATGAAAGAAGCTGAATGAATATTTCAGAAATTCATTTCATGCTCATTGATTAGACTAGCATGCTACTGCCATGTTGATATACCCACCAAGGAAAAAGGTGGATGCCGGGGGAGATAGTGGGACAAAAGAGAGGTGATCCTCCCTCACTATTGAAGATCTCGAAGGGGTGCAACCAATTGACCCAGGGGGAACTTTGCTCACCTCTTGTTGATTCAGAGCCCGTGTAGGGAGCCTATTCTACCCCTTTATCCCTCACACAGGTACAACAAGTGGAGAATTGAAGATTGAAGAGTTTCCAAAGGCTCAAGTACCTTTAGGAGCAAAACAGGATAAAACAGAGACTTTACAAGACACTGCAGAGTATTTACAGATCCTTATAAGTACAAACTTCATTACTAAAGTACAAGTGTAGATACTATAGTGTACCCACAGGTCCTACTTAGCCTTTCATAGGGTTTGGTAGCCATTTGGGGTTACTGTTTTACCTTACAGGGTGGAAACAAGGCATTCACTAGTTAAAACAAAGTGCAGGCCTGGACAGTTCAGACTCAAAGATTGAGTTGCATAATTTTTTCTCTTGAACCTATTATAGCGCGCTATAGCTCATCTCAAGGAGGGAATTATTATCTTAGATTTAAAATAAAAAAATTTAGAATCAAAGTTTCCTAGCCCAAGTTATAGTCATTTTTTTGACAAAGGGTACTATAGGGCTACACTATTATGGTAGGGCATAAAGGTAAAAATAAGGTCCAGGATGATTATACTGAGAAAATCAAAGATTCTATGTTGGAGAATACACCCCAAGAGAGCCTTGAAGAGGCTGAACAACATGGAGAAAGAAATGTACTTAATAATACCTTGTGTGCACATGAACAAATGCATTAACAATGTCATATGGACCTATTATCAAGAGTGGAGTAGATGGTTTTATCTATTGATCAAACGAAGTCTTCTATTGAGAAATTAGTGGATTCAACGGCTCAAACAAAGGCTTCTATTGACAAGTTAGTGGAATCCAATACTCAAATAATGGCTCAATTCTCCCAATGGATGCAAATGCAAATGTAGATGGGATCTAAAGAAGCAAAGGAGTAAGCTTATTCAAATAGCGAGCCCTCAGTCCCACTTTAGCCACCTAACCAAAATGGTCAAGGTCATGAAATTATTGGATGAAGAGGTATCCCAAATATCCAATATGAAGTAGGTGAGACTTCACAAAGGCATGATGACTATTTGGCAGTTTGAATGGAGCCAACTCCCAAGCTTTTGGGCTAAATACTCAACTTTCTAGAGGTTCTCTACCAACAGGAAGATTGCATAGTGGTCCTTAGCCACCTATTGGGAGATTTTCATCTCACTTTTTGGGTTCAATGCCTGGCACTCATGATCAATCTATTTTGGGAAAACAACCATTCCATGAAAGAGAACTGAAAGATAAGATCATTTTGGCCAAGTTCAATGGTCAGTCATCTTTACCATCTGATTTAGAGGAGTGGATCTCCAAAATGGAATCTTATTTTGACATATTTCCTAGAACTGATGATATGAAGATTTATTTTGCTTCCTTGCACTTGGAGGGATTTGCACATACTTGGTGGAGGTATATTAAAAAGGAGAACATACTTGTAGAGAATTGGGAATCTTGCAAGACACTTATGGCTGAAGTCTTTGTCTCTCCTCTTGAAAAAGAGAAAATTGGCACAGAGATGGTATGTTTTGGAGCAAAGAGATCTAAGTGTAAGAGAGTACACTAACCAATTTCTCAACCTAACCATGTATGTAGAGAGCATCAATGATGAGGCTAAGCTCCACAAGTATGGCCATATGAGTCCATTATGGACAAGATAAATTTTCTTCTCATTGATTTACAACATCCCATACGAGTTCAAATGGCCAATGGTGAAGAAGAAATCAGCACACAAATATGCCCACAGGTTTCTTTATAGCTGGCTGAAAATTTTGAAGCAAAAGTAAATGCGATTACCTTAGAAATGGGGCCTATAGATATTGTACTCGATTGTGATTGGTTGATGACATTAGACAAAATCACTATGGATTTTTTGCAGTTGTATATGGAGTATATCTTCAATGGATAGCTTATCCATTTACAGGGAGTTCATAATAGATCATATTTTCAACTTATCACCATTCAACAACTCAAAAGGGAGTACAATAGTCATTTAGAAATACTTGTTTTGCATTTGAATAAAGAGATGGAAGATCAGCCTATTAATTCCGAAAGTCATCTAGCCTTGATAGCTCTTCTTGAGGAGTATAGGGATTTGTTTGAGGTGCCTACTTCATTACCTCTCAAGAGAGTAGTAGATCACCCTATTGATTTGGAGCCCAACTCGGAGCCAATCAATAAGCCACCTTATAGATTGTCTAAGTGTGAGGGATGTTAGAAAGAAGAGTTGCAGCATTGGAATGTGTGCACAAGAGGGAGAAAGAGGCTCAAAGTAAAAGAACAAATTCTTGTTTAATAAGTTGCTCAAGGTACAACTTGGGTACTCTCTATCTCACAGTTGATAGTGACCGCACCTGAATCAACATACCAAACATCATCATGTGTTCCCTTTCCTGTAACAACATTCAATATATGCTGCATAACAAACAGACATTCATTTTTTTTTTCATTCTATCGTGAAGACGATGCATAGTTTCCTTGCTGCAACTTACCACTGTGAATATCATCTTTCTTAGCATAACATTGGGCTGCAATATGACCTGTTTTGCCACAGTAGTGACACACTATACAGAGTTGTTAGAACCTCTGTTCTGCGATCCACCTCTTCCTCTAAAGCTCTCCCTGCCTCTAAAGTTACCATGACCTCCTGAAACCTGCATATCGCCAAATTGCTAATTCAATCTGTTTTGTTGGTTGTCACTACCACATCCTATACCATGGCCTCTTGAAGAGGACCTGCCATGTTCCCTTCCTAAATTGGAGTAGAAAGCTTGGACCTGTTCACCACTTTTTTCAAATGTCTCACTCTGCATGTTGATCTCTTCAGTGATCATAAGGGAGACCAATTCATCGAAATCTGGAAATGGCTTTCTAACATAGACAAAAGTTACAAAAGACTTCCAAGCCTTTTCATTGTTAAGTCCACCCAAGGTAGACGACATCCAATCATCATCATCAGGCATTGCATCAATCGCTGCCAAGGCATCTGCAATGCTCCTTACCTTCAGTGCATACTCATTGATAGCCATATTCCCTTTCTTCAATGTATTCAACTCTTGCTTGAGTTGAATCTTTCGTGCCTTTGTATTTACGAAAAACATAATTTCAAGTATAGTCCAAGCTGCATATGAATTCTCTGCATTTCTAATATGTCCCAATATATTATTGTTAATTACTGCAGACAGCCAATACATAACCTTTTTGTCTTTTGCATTCCATTCCTTCCGTGCCTTTGTCTCTTCTACAGTTGGAGGATCACTCACCTCTGGCTCCTTTTCTTCACTTGAAACAAACTTGTAGAGGCCTTTTCTAATAAGGAAGTTCGTGACACGAAACTTCCATGAAGGATAGTTGTTCTTGTCGAGCTTCTCAATGATGGGGTTTCCACTGTTCTCTGCCATTATCACAAAACCAATACCAAACAGCAAGCAAATCTTCTACAACCCTCGACCTGTAGTGCACAGCAATACAACAGACATCCTTTTTCACTGTCTGCTCAACAATACATGCAATCTACAACCAGTTCGCAGATAAACCTTGTGTTTATTTGCTGGTAAACACCTTTAAACTTACAGATTTGAAATCTGTAACCTGTGCACCTACTTTCGGTCAATATAGCCGAAGTCACAGTGTACCTTGAAACTGTTGTCCGCAACCTTGCGGCTCTAAAACGGGGCCTGAAACGGTCTCAGATGCTCAAAATAACTGCGTTTATGTCCTAAAGGGCTTAATTACAGAATACATAGCGCTCTTCGCGCACACCAAATCTCACTGCAATCTAAGATTTTTGCTTTGCCCTGCTTCTGGTGCCTCCACAGGCACTATCCAAGAGAGAGAGTGGAAGAATGTGAGAGCTTCTTACCCGCTGCTTGCTTGCTCGAACCTTGCTTCTTCTCCTTCACTTCAATCTTCGAAATCAGCCTCTCTCAATGACACGGCTCTGATACCATGTCAAGAATCACGTGGTGGGGGGACTTGCTCAAGATGCTACGTCGAACACACACAGAATGCACAAGGAGAAGCTCACTCAAGAGACAAGAAGAGAGATGGAGGCCAAAACGTTTTCTTGATGTTTTCTTCTTCTTCTTCCACACACTTTACAATGAACACAAATTATAGATAAGATACAACATAAAGGAAAGTGGAATGTATCTTTAAATGTTGCAAAAAAAATACAAGCAATGCTGTATTTTTTTCGATCATGGGTAGAGCGCTTCCAGCTTCAAACTCTCCTATGCTAGAGTATATCGTGCGCCCCCTGAAACTCTCTTTTCGAGATGCCCAAAACCTCAGAAATAGTAAAAGTCACCTCACTGCCAAGTATCTTGTCATTAAAGATTTTCTTCATGTCCGTAGATGTCTCAATATCGGACATCAATCTAAACCCTGGCTGCTTTCTCTCTCTAGGCTCTTGCCTCTTTTCTCTCTTTTGAGCATCTTCCATCTGTCGTTCTGGCCCTGGTCTTAAAGACGGTCCTGTAGTAGGTGGAGTAACAAACTCACCCCCTCTAGTCTTTTTAGCTGCACTTGGATTTTCTTCATCCCTCTTACGCTTCTCCTCAACAAGTACATCTGCTCCCTGAGACTTAGCCAAATAAGCATAAATAGAGTACCTGTCAACAGGCGAATCCCAACATGTCTCAGATCTGATGCTAGAGCCTGCACTAATCAAAACAATTTGCTGAATTTTTCCTTTGTTTGTAGTCTCCATAGCATAAGTCCATAATGCTGACTGATTCTCTGATCCCTTCTCAATCTGAACTCCATATGGAGAAGCATCTCCTCTACCTGCTACATAAGAAGTATGCGCAGCCATGTCATCCACTAACTTCTTCATTCTGCCTTTCCCAAAGTTGGTAGCAAGCGGAGCTCCAGTTTCAGTCAACCAAATCTTACCATCTTGTCCCAAAAATACCAAATTCTTCCTCCTTGCGTCCTGAAAAGATTCACAATCCCTGCAATGCTGATGGTCCGTACTATCACACCAAATACATCTCCGATCTCTTCTAGGTGCACTAGGAGCACTAGAAGAAATAGTAGGCGTAGTCGAAGCAAACTGCTCTTTCAATTTTCCCACCAACTCCGCTTTAACTGACTCCAGTGTCAAATCCGTTATGCCTTTGATTATGTCATCAAGAGAGGTAGGCACCGATAGAGTGGATGGTTTTGGAGCAGAAGGAACCGGCATCGGTCATGGAACAGGAGGAATAGGAGGAGTAGAAATAGTAGGCACTGGCATAGGCCAAGAAACTGGCTGAGGAGAAGAAGAAATAACAGGGATAGAAGCAGGCATAGGAGCAGATGACGGTGTCGGTGTCATAGAACCATTCTGTAGGCGAGTCTTCCATATCCTTCTCTTGGTCAAAGTCGAGACTACATCCTGGGCATCTTGCCAATCTGTTTTAAGACCCATAGGCTTCGTGTGATCCTCAAGAAGCTCTCCCAATTCTTCCTGAAGAGCGGGATCTGCGGCTTGCAAGAAAAGCTCAACTTTCTCAACATCCAATGCTCTTTGTTCAATGGCATCAAGCTGACTATACCTCTCTTCAAATTCTCGAATCAACTCTGAAGCAGCTAGACCTTTGTTTGGCATGTAGACCCACTCTCGAAATGACCGCTTTGTAGCCATACCAAAGTCCTCAAGGAAATACTTTTCTTTCAGGGCCTTCTTGAAATCTTGCCAATGCGAATTTTAAATAAAAAGATCAGTCACTTTTGCCCTCAAGGCGGGTGTGACAAGACGAAGGAAGTACTTACTCATAAGTCCAGCTAGAACTCCAAAAAACCCCATCTTGATCTCATATGTCTTCAAATATACTGAAACATTATGGCCATCAAATAGCTTTTTCTCATTCTCAACTGCTTCAATCGCCTTAGTCGCACTAATTGCATTCACCTGCTCCGAATATAGTTGCCTTTGCTGAGACAACTGTTGTTGATGCAATTGCTGCTGCTGCTGCTGCATATACAATTCTGTCTACTGATTTTAAAGCTACATATACATGGACATATTCTGCAAAATCTGCTTTTGATCATCTGTTGAAGTACTTGACGCAGCAGTCATTGATGGAGCTGAAGTAGAGGATGTAGCTGGAATTGTAGAAGAGGCTGAAATAGATGCTGAAGTATCTCCCATCCTGAAATTTCTACGACGCTTTCACGTCGGGTTCACCAAAGATGTCGAAGGGTTT
This sequence comes from Lygodium microphyllum, assembly GCF_053477565.2. NCBI lineage: Eukaryota > Viridiplantae > Streptophyta > Polypodiopsida > Schizaeales > Lygodiaceae > Lygodium > Lygodium microphyllum. Next base: position 25,135,389 of record NC_141144.1, on the reverse strand, counting down.
CGAAAGCAAAGTCGCGACCTCAGAGGACCTTGACTAATTTCAGGATAGAAGATCAATCAGGCAAATAAGCAAGATGAGAAAATGATGCCAAGACTCTGTTTTATTTCTGCCAATAGCAAATACAAGGTTCAAGAAGAAGAAATCGGAATAGCCTCTGGGCATAGATCACCAACATGGCAGCGACTATGGTTCAAAAACAATTATTCTGATTTAAAGCAATAGATCCGATCTCACTGAAAGACCAAGCTGGTGTACAGCATGCAATAATGGAAGGTCTTTTTATCTGACAGATTGTGTCGGGAAAGTAAGTACAGCAGAAAGCTAGAATGCTGAATTTTGTTGAGGTTATGGAAGAAAAAGTGGTCGTGAGCGCACAGAAATGGCTTCTCGCATTGACCACCAGAGTAACTTTTGATCTCCATTCCTAAGACCTTTAAATGTTGCAAAAAAAAATACAAGTAATGCTGTATTTTTTTCGATCATGGGCAGAGAGCTTCCAGCTTCAAACTCTCCTATGCTAGAGTATATCGTGCACTTGCAGCAGGAGTGTCCTCTTGGCTATTGCCAAACCGATGGGTTCTCAAAATGAAACTCGACCCAAGCGCTTCAATCGTCAGAATTGTGGGAAACCACTGTTGATACATGTAAAGTAGGCAGGGCCTTGTCCAACATGTGTATTTGAAACCACGAGCTTGCAGCCCCCGTCCTTCGAAGAAACTTTATTTGCATAATCCACAGCATCTCTACAAAGTGCCAGAGTCTTAATTATAGCAATTTCCCTTGATCTCGCAGATGTCCATACAATTTTCAGTCATAAAAAAAAAACTCACAGAAATCATCAATAATAACTGCTCTCGGTGGATTCTCATGCAGGTGGAATGCTGCAAAATATTTTTGAATATCCTCATGATCCTCAGCATACTTCATATGACCACGTTCAAATACTTCTGAATCAGCATCAACATCCTGGGACAAAACACGAGGTTTCCTCTCCGAAACTTGCCGCTTTCACATAAAGACAACTTTTGAGGACTCTTGTTTAGCACAGTTGTAGGAAAATTGATACAGAAGGGAAGTTTTGCCACTGCGAGGAGGGCAAGATGACAATCCATGCACATACAGCACAACTGCACCTTCTTCATGAGATGCCGTTTTACAAAGGTACTTTCCCTTCTTATTTTCATCCTGGATTCATGTCCGTTGCCTTCGCTCTGTAAATTCGCCCTTTTAAGCACGATCATGGGTGCTTCAAGTGTCCTCCTCCTCATCACTCTAAACGCAAAGCTCGCCCCTCCCAGACCAGACGACGATCCTCCCTTTTTGCTTTTTTCTCCTACCCAGAAAAACATTCGATCCTCTGTTTTCTTTTTTTCTTCAAGATCCTCCCACAATAGCCTCAGAAAAGCGGCCTTCTCCCAAATTTTGACATGCCTTTGTAATCTTGTTTTCTTGGTATCTTAACACGTGGTTCAAAATTGATAAGCCTTTCGAAATAAACAATATGTATACAGCTCTTATCTAACATTTTGAAGGTCAGCCAAATTTCTCTTGCAATGTGCCTACCATCGAGAGAAATGTGCTAAAGCTGGTTATCTTTTACTGCCATTTGCCTGTTGCCACTGTTATTTCCAAGACTTTGTTCTTCACATCTAAAAGTCTGCAACACTCCCTCCTTGGAACAGAGAACCAATGATCATTTAGTGGCTTGGCTGAAACTTGAATATACTCCACTTCCTCGGGAGGAAGAACTCTGGAGAAGTTTTCCTCTCGTCAATGCTTGTATCCCGCTTATACCTACTCACAACCACCTCATTCTCTCCCATGACTATGTCTTCCAAGAAGAAAACAAATGGCCTGTTGTAGATTGACCTCAAGGACCTTCTTGTGTCCACGTCAAAATCAGTTCCACTATCTCTTGAATTCCAAGCCTTGAAGGTGATTTCTGGTCTTTGTAAATCCCTTGGAAGAAGGATGTAACGATAGAATTGGACAGCATACCCTAGTGAGATTGAAATAGACAGTTTCTGAGCTCGATTGTAGCAGATGCATTGTTGCAAGAAGCTGCTTGGTTCTGTCCGCATAGCTTTAGTAAGATGTTGCATAGCACCCAAGACATCAAACTTGGGGAAAACATGATCCACCTCATCCAGATGGTGAATAGATAAGAAAGGAGCAGTTGGATGGGCTGACAGTAATCCGAAAGGATTACCATGTATATCAAACTGATGAAAGCCAGGTTCTTTCGTCAGTGGTACACCTAGCTCCGTGATGCAAGCATGTAGTCGGTCATCGCTCCCGAACAAAAAAGGATATCTTTCCAAGCATTCATCCAGCATTTTGGATAAGGTCTGTGCGAGCGGGTAGCCGATAGCTATACCCCCGAATGGCTCTCTGATGGATTGCCTATGTAGTACATCTCCCAAAACTCCCTCTTCACTATACTACCCACGCAGAACAAAAGTATAAACACAACAACTAAATATGTACAAAGTATCAAATGTCACACACACAACATCTGGGTGGATTTCACACCTCGAATGCGCAGCAATACGACAGCGGTCCATCATCAATGTCCGCATGTGTTGAGCTTGTCATCTCAACATCGTCCATGGCACCGCCTATGCTGCCAATTGCAGCACAACCGTGTCACCACCCTTCCCATGGCTATACCCTCTAATAGTACCTTGTGCATTCCCCCTCACAAAGCCACCCTCCCAATCACTTGTGGGACAACACCTTTCCCAATGCCAACTCTGACACTACAAACCACCACCATAGCTAGTGCCTTCCTTCACCCCCCAACCAGTTGACTTCCTCCCCTAGGGCCTTTCCTCCTCTGCTCCTTCTCCCATCATACCACTCCACTCCCACCCCACCCTCCATATCACCTAGCCTCTCCCTTAACCCCCCCTCCCTTAAGCCCCCCTTCAAGCCACCCCCACCCACATCCCCCAGTCCCCCCACCACTGAAAACACCAAGACTACACCGAAATCCCCCTTTCCTACACCTGCCCCTTTAGCTCCGTTTTTAAAGGTGTATCTATGTGATGTTTTGTAATTATCTTTTTTGTTATTTTTTTGGCTCCAAAAATGAAGCATATGGCCAAAATTGAAGAAATTTTTTAAAAGAAAAGCTTAAACGTTTGAAAGCTTTTAGGCTTTTCAAGTTTATAAACTACAAAAGCTTTAAAAATCTTAAAGGAAAGCTTTGAATGTTGGAAAGCCTTAAGCCTATATAAAGGGGGGACAAATAAGTAGTATATGGGCCACTCTCTTCTTACAAAAACTTATCTCTTATTTGAGGAGAGACGAAAGTCATGCACAAGTGTGTGGAGATGCGTACATCAATTCCTCAATCATTGTGTTTGCAAGAGAAAAGGTTAGATTCAAATATTCATCATTCGTTCTTTTAAGGATTAGTTTAAACAACTTTTTCCTTCGTATTTTCAATTCATTAAGGTTAGATTCAAATCTTTGTCGTTCGTTCTTTTTAGGATTAGTTTAAATAATTTTATTCTTCATCTTTTTTGTTTATTATAATTAGTCAATATTAGTTTATTATAATTAGTCAACATGATTATTTATTTAGTTTTTGTTAGTAAATTTAATAGTTCTAGTGTAATTAGTAAATTAGATACACTTTTGTAATATGAATAGTACTTGTAATATTAGCATGTAATTGATAGTTGCACTATTAGTGGACATATTTATGTTAGTTAATAGTTAAATAATAGTGAAATAAAAATGAAAGACAATGATCTTTTGAACATATGGAAAAAACAAAAGCGTAACAAACTTTCAAACATACTAAAAAAAAAAAGGAAAACGTAAAGCTTCAACAAACCGGATATTTTTAATGGATGCGGGAATTGCAGCTTCTCCCATAATTATTTAATTACGAAGAGATTTATGCCAACTCTTCGACATGCTATATCACATGTTTTCTCATTTCATTTAGTTTTTTTCATTTTTGATGTGTTGTTATTGTTTATTGATTTCACTTATTTATTTTATTAGAATTACTATTAAGATGAAAAAAATTTATCATCCTTGTACAAAGGTGATGCCATTTTTACTCAAGAGCTTCAATCAAAGCCTAGAAATAACAGATTTTAGAGACACAATTCTGCAAACATAGGGTTGTGTGGCTTCTTCATCAAAAGAGCCCAAGGCTAATACCAAATTGACCAAAGAAAGAATGCCAAGAAACATGTAGTCAAAATTTTGTGCAAATAGGTGGCAAGAACTGCATATAGAACTTCATACTCCTTTACTGAGCTGCATTTGTCAACCTAGTTTCATGGGGGAAGCGGTCACATGTTTTTCTCTTTTGTTTCATCTTTGCACCCCTTCCTATGCTATTCTCTACATGGTTTGAGCTCCTCTTATGGGCTATTATTCTCATGAATAGGTTCATTTTGCTACTCCTAGGACATTATTCCCACCACCGTTCACATCCTGATTAGTTGTTTTGCTCATTCCCATGGCTTTGTGCTAGTTGTTGTTCACGTATAAGACACACACGGAGCTTGACTATGTCGACAATGTCGATGTTTACATGATATGTGTTCGGAAGTTTTTGACTATCATGTGTTTAGTTTAAAGTTTAGCTCAAATTTTTTAAAAAAATCCAAAAAGTGGAAAAAAGAAAGAAACACAATACTCAAATCTAGAAATCAAAAAATCATTTTCTTTAAACCAAAATTAACCAAAAAAACTAAAAATCTAACATTGGAAAAAATAAAATAAAATTTAAAAACAACAAAAACAAAAGGCAAATCCAAAAATAGACAGCTTTGCAAGGTTGCATACAACTGCTTGACAGTTATACCTAAAAAGAGTCCACAATATTATTTCTTAAAAGAAAAAAGAAAAAAGAAAAAACAAACCAAGGAACCCACCACCTCAAATAATGTACCATAGTCATGGAAAAAAAGAAACAACAACACAAACTTGCACGCCACCATCACCATATTTTTAAATCTTTTTGTGGATGTTTGTATTCTCCTTACATCTCTACATATTTCTTTGGTTGTCACAATGATATAGTTTGCAAATACACTTTCCATTAGATTTAGGGTGCATTCACACACCCTCCAGGTTTTCTTCTTTCCCTTTTTTTTTAGCACATATGCAACCACCATATTAATTTGTAATAAAAGCCATGGACACCTTTGCACATGCATTACATGCATGCGAAAAAAAAGTGCTCAATACACTTTTATTTTTAATTTAAGAATTTGCATTTAGAGAGTCCTTATGTTTGTCATGATGTCTAGGAGCATTAATGCACTATACGAATCTAATAATAGGTTAAGGAAAATAACAAGGAACCATCACTTTCTTTTTTAAGATTGATCACGTAATAAAATTCTCACCCATTGCTAATAAATTTCTTAAAATCAAAATTTTAATCAACTCGCACCACACCAAATATTTGATAAATGAATGCAATCCGAGGATTGTGGGTGCATAATTCTTCAGTGGGTCTTTATGACCATCCTTACCAGCCTTTTCGATAGTGTAACTGTATGACTAGTTCAATTCTGCCTTATTCTTCTAGTTTGTCATTTTGTTTGGTGGTCATGACTATGTTGTGAGGGATTTAGTGTGCTTGAGATTTTTTCTCTTATTTTTGTGTGTGCTTGATGATGGAGTATTGGGTGCATAATTATATGCATTTCACCAAGCTAGCAGTTCCATGAGAGCATAGGACATGCCCGATTTCTTATGTAGATTGTGGATTGCCTAGGAGTTGTCTATTGTGTCATCTAGGGTCTATCCTTTATAGAGATCTTATTGGTTTAATTTTGTCTTTTATTTTCTAGTCCTGGTGTGCATGTTTGTCCATAACCTGAATGGCATCCCAACTAGTCCAATATGTCCCTTTTGTCTCCAGGGATTATTCCTCCCTTTTTAAATCCAGTCTTATCCACAAGGTTGCCTTGTGTGATTTTATAGCTAACAACTCCCCCTCATACTTGAAGATCTTTCCATCTATGTGCCTTCCTAGTGCACTGAGTGATGCCACTATTATTCTACGTTCTAAGAGTCTAGGGAAGGCTTTATCTCTTCCATACAATGGTGATGTCTTTCTAGTAGCCTGAGAATTTTTGGCCTCTAAGAAAATCATGAAATTGGTGTATAGATAAACTCTTGAGATGCTCATACAGAGAATAAATTTATCACCTCATCAAGCCTTTCAATCCTATGGTTACAAACCCTTGTGAAGGCTATTATGCTAGTTTTTGTAAGATAGATTCATGCCAACAAAGACTTTGATTCATTGTTCATCAAAGGAGTTATTTAGTGCTTCCTATATGGTCTTGAAAGGAGTAGCAACCAAATAAATTACCTAACTATGTTCCAAGTTGGGCTAACACTTCTTGCGAGTGACCAATGTCAACATATGGATCTTATTTATTTATCTTCCTCACATACTCTTCTCCTTCCAAGGGTCTACCTACATCTTTTGTTGATCCCCCTATAGTCCTATCCCTGCAGATATAGTTTCCATTGAAGTGGATAATGGCTCTCCATGCCCCTTGGTGTTTCCACACAAACATTTGAAATGTGTAGCCATGTTATGGCCTTTTGGGAACAACACATCATATAGATTTTCCATGAATATCCATAATTGCAACCTCTAAGATTCTTGAATTAGAAAAATGACCACATATTGTATATTATTTTCAAGAACATAATACAACCTTTCAGAATACGTCATGAGAAATCAAGAAAATACATTATCTTGAACCCCAAAATCATGATCTATCTTTCAAAATCATGACATAATGAAATCATGAACCCCCCAAAACGAGTGCTATCATACATGATTTCATTATATCAAAAGATAGATCTAAAAATATATATCAGGAGGTTACATAAGAACAACCATCCTTCAATGAAACTAAAGGAAACAGTAAGATGAATTATAACAACTATAAAAGATGAAAAGGTACATGAGGCACAATGGTCTAACATTGCAATGAAGCCATCTACAACTACACAGCTCCATATAGATCCACATCCAAAATCTCATCTTACACATCCTTCAAGTTCTCTTTCAGAACACTACAAGAGAAAGGCCCTATAGATGCGCACTGTACACACGAAATAGTGGGCACGTTTATCAGCCCGTCTATTGGCGCTAGTATATAGACGTGAAAAATGTGTCTATATACCCACGTTTTTAAACGCGCTTATAGATGTGAAAATAAACGCACAGATTTTTCATTTCTCATAAAGTCCGTAAATATGATCAGACATCTTAACAGCTAGTATTTTTTAGAATACATTACCAACTTTACTTCTTTGTGGTCTAATATAGCTTACCCAATTGTACTTCTTTGTGCATCTTGGTGCATTGTTCTTTGGATGTGCATTTTCAATTCTAATACTATAACACAACAAACGTTATATGTATCACAAAAGTAAACGGCTCTAATTGATATTTTAGTTGTTTCTGAGTATTACAAATATACATCCAAACATTCAAAGCTAATTATATGCTACAATGAATGATTAATCTCATCTTCAATGAGATCGTCCCTTGCTAGACTATCTACCTCTAGGTCTATGTTACCAATAGGCAATGAAACAAATAAGTCTATTCCACTATCAGATGTATTGCTATGCTCAATTTCTTCATCATCATCTGCAACCATGCTGTTATCCTCTTTTGCGCTTCCTTCAACATCCTCGCGGGGATCATCTTGCATTGCATCATGTATATCATCGATCATGGCATCATCATGTACATCATCATTGATTATTGGATTGTCATGAACTATCTCTATGTTGGTAGCATTGCCATATATTGGTTTTGAACGATTAGATATGGGGATGACGTGCCACCATCGGTTATTGTTTACCATTGGGTGATACACAACCTGCATTTAAAAAAAAAGAGTAAGAAACTTAGATATTTATTGTATTTTGAGAATGTATCAAGAAGTAATATATATGAAAATAAATAGCTTCTAATATACATGCTCACATTGTTGAGGTAGTACGAATGTGTCATTCTTGCCTTGGTGAAATTTTGTAGAGTCAATCACTACAAAACCACTTGGATGACGTCTAATTGTGCAATGCTCACCCGTTGTTACTACTTCTTTCAACCACTTCACATCTAGTACATATATAAAAAATCGCCTAAAGTCAAGCTTCAAAATATCTTGGATCAAGCCATAATAACCTTCCATGGTAGCATTGGTATCCTAGAAGTTTGCAAGGATACCACAATCCTGGGTATTTCTCTTATCATCTATATGTTGAGTTCGAAAATGTTTGCCTTCACACCAAATAGCATTGTGCACTAGTAGTACATTGTTGAGATCATATTAATGATTTAGTTAAAGATAAAACATGTGGAATTATTATATCACATATAACTAAAGATAATTTAATTATAAGTATGCCTCACCTTTGATAAGCAACCTCGTGCGTATTCCCACTCCTCTTGCAATATATCCATCGCCTCCTCTTTTTCCATCTTGTCCATTTATTCATGTAACCAATCTATATCAATATGACATGGAAGCACACTTAAATGTTCTAGATATTGGACATTATGTCCATGTCTAGCATGAAATGCTTGCCTTTCGCTTACTCTTCTTGCCCTTGCTTCTTTATATAGTGTCACCCATTTGTTCATTACTTCGCTGTTAAGCACACAAAATACATTTAACTTACAAAGTTTCTCTTTCATTAGCACTTTGCTCCTTCCTTTTCCTTGAGGTATTATAGAGGTCATCCTCAAATCTTCATCATCTTTCCATAGTCGTGGTAAAGAGGGGTCTACTTTAGTAAGATATTCAGAGATTTGTACAAGGGATGATTGCATTAACCAACCCTCAGCCATGCTTACCTCGGGCCATGCATTTTTCCTTACAAAATCTTTTAGGGTTTTCATAAAGCGCTCTAGAAAAAACATCCACCTTGCATGAACTACCCCACAAATTGTGATCTCATCAATCAGAAATACGATAAGTGTACTTGAGTAGTCAAAATGGAGCGAGGAAAAGTTTCCTCCACCAAACAAACCACCTCAATGGACAATACTAGAGCCTCTTGCAACGTATTTGGATTGATTTCCTTCAAACTCACAAATCTACCAACATGCAATTGAGAACGATGATTAGTTTTGTCCATAAATTCAAGCGGGTTTACTATGTGATGTACGTAATATGTAAACTAAAAAATAAGTATAATGTATACATACCTTGTGAGCTCACCCATCTTGTAAATGATATCATACACATCTTTCGAAAGACAATGGGATATACTAGTAGGAAGGATGAACTGTATGTAAATATTCATACATTGTTAATTAGTCTACATAGTTACTCCACTAATTAATATATTTACGGCTATGAAAATCCTTACCTGAATCCTTTTGTGCCAATCGTGAGACTTCAAACCGGATAGTTGCTCCACACCTCTTTTCTTTTTCTTTATGAAGGCTCCCTTGAGGCATCTCATATATCCTGTGGAAGTTTGAAAGCTACATATTTGCTACTTCACCATCTTCTTTTCGGTCTTCGACAACATCCAAGGTGCATGCGATAACTCGATCTTTCCTCTGGGTACGATGCGTGGCCAAGCTCGTCTCATACGTCCAATGCTACGTAAATCCTCCCTTACATTGATAGAATCACGAGTCCCAATTAAGTGATCCCATAATGTAGAGGCAACATTCTTGAATATATGCATGGGATCCAATAGGTGATTGATCTTGAGTTCAGTCCAATATGGGAGATGAAAAAATATAGAGAATCTAAGGCACAAAAAAATATTGTTTCTCGTTCTCATAATGGAGCGTACTTTAAAGACAAATAAAAGAAGCAAACTGGTTACCAACTCATGCTGAGTGGAGGATGATCATTGGCGTGTGTCCAAGTGTCCTTCCAATCTTGAATGGTCAGAGACTGTGGAGTTCTTCCATTAGTGGGGGGTGCATATTTGGGGTGGTCAATAGGAAGAAAACGATGATGATTGTCATAGATAACCTTATTCAAGCATGTCGGTCTAGAAGAAACACGAGAGGGACCACAAATTGGGCATGCATGATATCCTGATGTAGTTAAACCTGTAGAAACAAGTGGGTTAATGATGATATATATTTGATTAAGGGTAAGAATGAATAAAATAGAGTACGCAACTACCTGAACACTCTCCATAGCCTAGAAAGTCATGCATGGTCCACAACAACATGCCCTTTAAAGTGAAATCTCTAGAGGACAATGATGCACTCACATCTTGCACCTCAATACCTCTCCATAGCATTTCTACCTCCTTGATCAAAGGCTCTAAGTAAATGTCCATGTTTTTTACTTTGTGTTTTCCAGGAATCAAAAGGGACAACATTACATGTCCTTTTTTTATTGCCATGGACGGAGGGATATTATAGTTCACCAATACCATTGGCCATACACTATATGAGGTGCTTTTGATGCCAAATGGATTTATTCCATCTAATCCTAGACCCAAATCTCAATTTTTTGGGCTCTTCTTTGAAAGTAGGCCACAAATTGTCTACGTATTGCCAAGCTGGTGTGTCTGAAGGAATTCTCCACTTTCCATCACTTGAATGGTGACTAGCATGCCATGACATGAGTCTCGCAATAGATTCACACTTAAACATAAGTTGAATACGTGGAATAATAGGAAAATTTCACAAAACCTTACAAGGCACATCCATTGATTTCATCTCTTGGTTGTATCTTGGTTCACCACAAATAGGACACTGTTGTGCAGATGCATGATCCCCACGAAACAAGATGCAATCATTGACACATGCATGGATTTTAATGTAATCGAGACCTCCAAGAGATGTCAAGAAACGCCTTGCTTGCTCCCTTCTAGTTGGTAACTTATTTCTATTTGAAAGTATTTGTGACAATAACCTGCATACATTGTGGAAACAGAGTTAACAAATCATGAATATTATCTAGAAGCATTTATGAATTAATATCAAATGATACATACAATAATGTATTCAAGCTAGCATTACTCCATCCATAAAAGGTTTGTAAGTTCAGTATCTCGAGAGATGCACGTAGAATGGAGTATGTACAACCTTCGTACAATGGAGTTTTCGACGATGTGTAGTGGGTCATCTGTCTCTCTAGTGGCGCCCTCCCCCCGAACCTCATGGGAAAATAAATCGTGCACCATGTTGTCCAAAATCTCTTCCTCCAAAACTTGATGGGGCATTTGAAGAGGGCTGCTATCGTTGCCATCAGTCTCTACTCTTCTTGAGGACTCTGCCTCCTCACGTCAATGCTTCGCAGCCTCTCGACGCCCTGGAGGGACCATTTGAGAATGTGATACCGCATCCTGATCAATAAATAAAAGGAGGTTTTATTTAATGGTGAAGACGCAACATAGACCAATAATATTTGCGCAAATAAAGTAGTAAAAATTACTAGGTCTTTTTCTTGGTCCCACTCTCCGTACATGCTGAGGTTTGACATTGTGATTCGACGTGCTTAAAAAAACATCATTGACAACGATCACACATACATTTGATTTTCCTTCGTAGCCAAGTGTCTCGATTGTGAAGACACAATGTCTCGTCCTCACTGGAGGATGTACTATTTGTTGACTCAGCATGTCCCATACTAGTAGAAGATGACGACATAATTACACCTGAATGATAAGGACATATATGATTTCATTTGGCATATATGTCATATTCCCTAAATATTTTGATACTTACAACATGGAGACAAACATTTTGATATTGAAAGACTAGGGAAGTCATGTTGATCCAAAAACAACCATAAGCTAGCATTTTAATAAGTTTAATTGTAATCGTGTCTATCAACGCGTATAATATCTTTTATCTGCACATATAGACGCGCAATCACATGCACTTATAGACGGGCCATGTGAATATAATTTTTTTAATAAAAAATTTGTGGCTTTCTTTTCAAACTAGTGCTTTCCTACATTTTTTGCGCATTTTCTGCAGTTCGAGCTCGACATTACTAATCATGTCTATCTATCACTTCACGAAGACAAGGAGGGAAGGAAATAAGAGTAAAAAGAGGAGGAAGGAAGAGCCAGAGAGTAAAGAACAAGAGCCAAACAACAAGGAAGAGAAGAAGAATCAAGCAACCTATCAAGGGAAGGGAGGAGGTGGACAAGGAGCTTGCAACCTAGCCGCCACCCGTCGAAACAAGCAAAGAAGGTAAGTTCTTATTCTTTCTCTCAATCTTCTTTGCTTTCTCTTTGTCTGTTTGTCTCTCTCTCTCTCTCTCTTTACATGCTTCAGACACTATGGAGGCTTCGTGTTGTTTTTTATAACAATATTTGAAAATATGGTTTGACTTTGCGCGTTTGGCTAACAGTCTAGACGCATTTTTAGATGCGTATATAGACGCGCTATCGGTATAATTAATTAGAGTTAAGGTCTGAGTTTTTTTGTTTGTTTAGTATTATTCTTTTGCGTCTATTCGCGTGTCCAGAATGTAGAGTAGACGCGGATATAGATGTGGGTATAGACGCGGGTATAGACGTGGGTAGTAATGGATTCTTGCTTGTGTAGATGTGGAATCCTGGATCTTCTAGCACTGATCCTGATTTGGAACGCATGAACAACACGTTAGTGGAGTTTTCTAGAGGTGTTAGTAGTTTTTTTTTTAGGTTTTCTGAACAAGAAGCAATTCATGGGGAAGATGACCAGTTATCTTGGTCGCCCTCCCACTGCAGAGGAGGTTTTTAGTGTCATGTTTGGGACACCTATCACATCTTTGCCTAGCACTACCGCACAAACACCAAACCTTGGTACACCTCTAACAGGTACTCCACGCACTATGCATACACACAGATTAGCTGATGCACAGGGATCAACTGAAGTACATGGATCAGTTGAAGCACGTGCATCTGCAGAAGCACGTGCATCAAGTGAGGTAGAGGGTAGTGCCCGTGGAGGGATGAGGGAGAGTCGTGCAGGAGGACGAGGAGGTCGAGGGCTTTGTGGGGGTTGCCTAGGAGGTGGCTCTCGATCACCATCACCAGGAAGTGAGAGAGGTGAGCCTCCACAAATGTACTACTCTATCAGATGTTGGTGGTATCTTGCATAACCCTCAGGGGAGGGAAGTGATAGCCTACTTGAGGAGTGTCGTGCATGCCATATACAAAGATTGTATGATTCCCTTCAAGCACCAAAAAAGTGGTTTGTGGCAAGAGGTGCTAAGGGCAGTACATAGAAGGTACCCTAATCCTAAGAATTCACGATTCTCAAATGCTTGGGGACGGTAAAAGTGAGAGACACACTTCATAACAAGAGGTCTCACCTTATGATGCGTGCCAAGGAGTCACTGCAGAGACAAGAGCAGGGGCGCCCTGGATATGGCCAACCACCCAATTGCCACTGCAGGGAGTGGAAAGAGGCCAAGAAGAGAGCAGCAGAGAAAATGACAAGTCACCAGCATGTAGAGGTGCGACGTATCTAGATGGCAACCATGAGATCGTCGCATTATGGATCGGGTGGCAAGGAGTCATGGGAGGCTGAGTTTGTAAGTATTATTTGAATTTTTTTAAAATTAAATTTTGTAATTTGTTTCAATTCATTATATAGTATGTTCTAATACGTTGCATGTTTAAAAAAATTCATAGTATCATATCGTTGGTAGGATGCCTACTTCTAGAGAGGTAGGCTACCATCGAGGTCATAACTGGGCGTCCACTTGGCAGCATCTCTACGAGGAGGGACTGATCACGGAGGAGCAATACAATCGTGCCATGAGGATTCCATAGCCAGAAGAGGTATGTTATATTTTTTACATGAAAAGTATAGGTAACTCTAATTTGTTGTTTGCAATGGTATTTATATACCTTAATCCTTTGTGTAGGCAAACCCTGATGTAGTCGAGGATAGCGAAGGGGAGACTAGCAGTAGCGGTGGCGGCACTGGCATCGGCAGTGGTGGTGGTAGCGACAATGATGATGCCTCTTTTGAGGAGATGTAGATGAGCCCCGTGCATGCATGCCTCCCCTTGGCCTTGTAGTTTTAATTTTTTATATGTATTACTTTCAGCTAGTGCTTGCGACCACGACCATGCTTGAGGTCACAAGCACTAGAACTCATAATGTAAAAACATTTCATCTTTATATATGAAATTTTGTGTTCTACATTGTTTTGTTTTCAGTACAAAAATCTTCAAAATATGTACAAATGTTTCAGTACAGTATGCTCATCATGTATTATTATCAATATATGGACTTTGGCTCTCCACATTCTTTTGCTTTCAGTATAATAATCTCTCTCTACTTTCCCTAAGCATACAATTTGATGGGGGAAAAAAAACCAAAGAGCATGTGTCTTGCAAATCCACATGCTCTTTGGTTTTTTTTTTCATACTCTGTTTTGCATGTCTATCCGCACCTCTAAATTGCAGGAAAAATGCGTGTCTATAATCGTCAAAAATTTGCAAATTACATGCCTTTTTAGACGCGCAATTACACACCTCTATAGATGCAGAATTTGAATATATCTACTTTTTTATAAATATGATTATATATTTATGGAGCACATCCATCTATATTTGTGTCTGTTTTTGCGTCTATATGTGTATGTAGTTTTCACTATAAGCGCGCTTGTAGACGCGAAATTTTAGACACGCTAGGAGATGCAGTAATAAACATGCTCGAAATTTTTTAACACAATTCAAATATTGCGTCTACAAGCGCATCTATGGAGCCTTTTTGTTGTAGTGGAACATCTTCTTTCCCAACATCTTTAACAACTTCCTTTTGCTGTAACAACTGAAGTACATCCAAAGCACTTCATAACTTCATGTTCAATGATTGACATTGCTCTTCAAGTTTTGCAACTTTATTGGCCAGAACCTCTTTTTCCTAAAACAAAGATTCTTGAGAAGATGACATAAAAGAACCATGTAGAACATCATATGACCTAGTAATAATAGCTATCATCCTCTCAACAATAAGTTTCCATGCATCAACTTGTACATTTTGTAATATATGTTCCTCCACTTGAGATAATGACTGAAATCATTCTTCCAACAATTTATACCCAACCTAGAATGTTACATAAGCACATGCAAACCCCTACATTTCTACCATGCATTTAGTCTTTAGCTCTTTAGTCCATTTTTAAAACTATGTTGCCAACATCTTGTCTCTAACAATAACTCATTCCAAATCTTTCACTTGATGGTGGCTTTAATGCATCAAGCTACTTTGTCTTCATCTTTAGATCCAAAACCAAAGCATTTGATTTTTTTTTTGCTTTCATGAAGCTGACCTTGCAAATCCAAGACCATTGTCATTTTCACAATTGTCTCCTTTACAAACTACTGAAAGTACCCCATCAACTTCTCCATCATACTCATGGCCTACTACAAGCTACAAATAGATGCAAACTAAATGAAGAAGTCATTTTCTCTACTTTAGATTCCATCACATTAGATTTAACATCACTAGGAAAAGAATGTTGCACCCCACCATGCATACCCATAGTATCCACTTGGATTTTTCAAATCTTCATTTCCTCCTCACATGCATTGTATCATCAACTATTTTTTGCATACCAATCATATGTTGTTTAAGTGATGCCATAGCTCTATTAGTGGCTAAGCCACTAGCAACTTGTCTAGCATATGATTCCTCACAACCCACTTAAAGCACATCCCTATAAATTGCCAACTTTTATGAATCCCCATTGAACAATGTATCAATATTTTTTGTGAGCTCTACTTGATCCTTGTCCTTGGATTTAACCTTTTAAACATCAACATCCTCTTGCAAACCCTAGTGATTAGCTTTCACAAGATACTCCATGGTCAACTCTAGATAAAGAGACCTTACATTATCGTATAGACTTGATAGCATATATCCTTCTCTAGACTTCTAGCATAATTTCCAGGCTTTCACCACCCAGATCTCTACCATTAATTTGTCCAAAAGCAATATGTCCCAATTTGGTGTTCATACATTCTTGGCACACCAAATAATACCATGTGTGTCCCTTGAGTTACTTTTTGTCTTAATGAAGAACATGAACTGTTCCATGAACCATCAAAGGTGCAACTTCTTGCCTACATCTAGTCTCTTCAGTATATAAACATTGCGACAACCACAAAGATCCCTAAATTTTGCATGCATCTACTCATTTGAGCACTCCTAGCTCATCAAATTATCATTAATAGGCCAAGAAAATGCATGTGCTATAATTTCAACATTCAAATCAACATTGTGAGTGATTTACCATTTGATTGCCTTAGCATGTCGAGCTAAAAGGAAGCATGTATATTGGAAGCACATTGATATCAATGTAATTTTGTATAATCATAAAAACCAAATTTCAAAAACCATTCTCACATAATCATCTCATGGACATCGAGAAATAACTGAGATTCTACAAAAGGTGTAACCATATTAGTAACACTTGGCACGACGTTGGCATTCTTGGGCATTGCCTCTTCAAGATAGTTGGTCATCATAAGCTAGCCTATATTATCTTCTCCCTAGTAATCTCACCTGAAAAATGTCCACATGATAAGCCTACATGGGCTTCACGAAGTAGAACACGCTACTCATACTTAGGGACACACCTCTTGAGAATGTTATCCACACCTCTTTGATATAGGGTATGCAATATAGCCTTATAAGACCTTCCCTTCAAATCTAATTCCTCCTTTGATTGGTCAAATGTATAGGCAATGCTCCTTCATCCAGGAAATGAAACAAATGATCATAATAAGAGTCAAGATCCATGGCATGTACCTCAAATAAATTAGCATTTGACACCTAATCGAGAACTCTAGCTTCAAGATCATCATTCTCCAACCTACTCAAATAATCTGCCACTACTACATGCTCTTTGCCATGGGTATGAATCACCTTATAGTCAAATTAGTGTAGCAATAACATCCATCTTGCAAGTCTTCCTGTCAATTGGGGTTTGTTATCTTCCTTATGTCAATAGCCATTCTCTCTTTCAACAAAATATGGCCCAACAATACTCCCCGCTTAGTTACAAAGTTTGACTTGAATGGATTTAAGGACATGCCAAATTTTGCACATCTCTCAAAACATAGCCTTAAATGCTTTAGGTGCTCATTCCTTCTACCAAAAACAAAAAAGTCATCAATATGCACTCTCACAAAGGTTGTTAAGTATGGATCAAAGGTCTTGTGAGTAGCTCCTTGAAACTCTAAAGGTCCATTCTTCAAGAAAAAAAATTCAGCACAAATACTAGCATAAGCTCCCCTTTAAGTGCTAAATGAAATCTTATCCATATCATTTAGATGCATCTTGATCTGATTATAACCAAAGATCCCATCTAAAAATATGTAAATCTCATGCCCTTCTACATCATCAATAAGGGAATAATTAAAGGGTATCAAGAAAGGGTTTGAAATTGTTGTTGCATGTAATATTATAAAACCAACCCTCAAGAGCTTGTTAATTTCCTCCTCAACCTGCTTAGCATAATTGGAATTCATTTTGTACCTCTTCTTGATAATTGACTTAGCATCTTTTAAAGGTTAATCATGTGTTGACACATTGTTAGATAACCCTTTCATAACATTGTAATCCCATGCAAATATATCTTGAAACTTCTTGCATAGCTCTGTCAAGTCTTTCTTGAATCCTTTCTCCATCGAAATGCTCACTTTAATTGGTTTAGGCTCTTCTACTTCATTCAACTTAACTTCTTAAACTTCATCCTTAACAATTATTGTAGACTTTCTCATGGTTCCTTCATACCTCTACTCAGCTAAATAATAGCCTCATGTCCTTCTTCATCATCCTGAACATTTACATTGTCCACAAGCTGAAAATTTTCAATATCTTGACCTTGAGATATTTCGTGTTGCTCAAGATGAGACCACATAGCTTGTAAATTCCAAAACAATTTATTCATTTTGGTCCTTACATTTTCCTAAAATTCACATTGCTCTTGACCTGCCAAAATCCCTTCAATATGTTTCCCTAAATTGTCAAAATTAGCAAAAAGAATAGTTTATTGTTCAAGAACTTCATTTCAGCAGTATTGAGCTACTCATGATACCCTTGAATAATGTTTCAACATCTATCTCAAAGACACGTACCATTGAGGGATTTTCTTGAAGGAATAACTCTTCTCCTTCATCTTCAACTTCAACTACTAAATTGATGGTAGTTACAGCCATTATAAGTCAAGACGTAGTCTTCATGATCAGTTTATTTACTGTGGACAACCTAGTCTACTTAAGCCTTCTAGAAATGCACACATAATCAGCCCCAAATCTTGTATCAACTTGGATAATGTGAACTAAGGCCTACCTAAAATCATATGATATTCTTCTCCAAGATTTGACGTTCTTTATACCACAAAGCTTACTTTAAACTTCAAGCTAGCCACTTTAATTTGCTAGTTCTTCACAATATCATTTAGCTCTAATCTTCTTTGGTTTGCCACCTTAACTACAAATGGTGAAGGTAATAACCCACTCTACTTGCAGCCACGTGAACCTGTGTCTAAAATCACATCATCATAGTTTTTCCCTACTATTTCACTTGAATGGTAGGAACCTAAGAGTGGACCACTTCTCTCTCAAAAGCTATAACTAATTGAGATATAGGAACTCTTGAAACTTACAAGGTTTTCCCCTTAATAATGTCCTACTGATTTTGCTTAATCTTCAAGAGGAGCGTATCCTTCAACCCTAGAAACAAGTCCAAGATTTGATCTAATGTCAACTAACAAACAACATCTTACAAGTGCCTAAAACAACTCATTTGAACCTCCTTCCTATAGTTTTCTTAGACCATATCTTTAGGTTGATAGTCTTCTTAATTAGGATTCCAATTTTCCTACCATTTATGAATATCAAGATCTTCAAATAATTCCTTTCCAGTCTCCTTTTGTAGCTTCTTGAGCTACTTAGTGGCCATTCTCTTAGCTTTTTCTTGCTTTTCCAAATCCAATATCTTATGAGGCTGACTTCTAGTGATTGGTAATACTAATGGTTATTCTAGACAATCTTCAAATTTAATATAGTTAGAGCAATCACATTGCACATGTGTACTAGCCACAATATTTAGTCTACCTGACATCTTATCCTCCACTTCTTGCTCATAATCTTGATGGCTACTCTCTCTTAAAGCAATAATTGAATCTTTAGGTTGCTGCCTTTCTTCATTCTAGTCAAGTAACTCTATCAAGAATATTGCTACTTTGGAAAGTGGATGTCATTGATGAGGTGATCTTGCAGGTCTTCCATCATTGTCGCTCCTTGCTACTTCTATACTGTACTATTTTGTTGCCTCTTTCTTCTTGGCACATATAAACATGGCTACTTTGAATTTCATGGAGTTGGAGGTAGATTCTTGAACCATTGGCTGGTGAGAGTGGGATTTTAAACACCCAAGACATGCCAAAAAAGAGCAGAATAATGCATATTTAACGTTGAATGACAAAAGTGGAAGAGACAGATCTTACAATTTTAAGTGACCGTGGAAGACGAGAATGTAAATTTCAGCCTTTGCAGTGGTTGTAGATTTTTCATAAATTTTTTGAGTGTTAAATCAAAGCAAGATGACTTCTCCACAGTTCAAGTCCTCAAGCTGAATGCATAGAATTTTTTGGATAAGGAATTGGTTGTTGAATGGGGACGAGGCAAGGAGCTAGGGTCAAATAATGACCAAGATATGGAAATGCATGGCCAAGAACATTTGGGGGAGGGCCAATTTAATTTTTTTTAATTGAGGGGGGGCATTTTATGATGGCTATGTAGAATTGACACCCCCTCCTTCATGACGGTTTGATGGATGGGGAATAGAGGGGCTGAGAACAAGCACACCCAATTTGATTACGTAGCATGATTCCTCTATTTTTTCACTTCCAATCATCAGATTCCTCGTGTGAAATGGCTGCCTACATGGAAACTTCAAAAATCAATATTTCTGTCTCCTCTCCTCTCCTCTCTCTCTCTCTCTCTCCTCTTAATACGTGTTTCTATGGTTTAATCTATGAGAGAAGGGGGTGGGCCAATTTGAGAGGTTTCAATTGGAAGATGATGCTAAGACATGATGGAGCCTAGATCAATGTTTGGAGGAGTGTTAGTGGCTGTTACCGAGCATCAACGACCTTCCAAATACGAGATACGTGTGAGATAAAGCACAATTTTATAAGTGATAAATTTCATCATTTTATGATAGATCTTGATTGCAAATGGTTGAGAATGATTGCTCTTATTTTTCAATGATTTCTTTATGAGAAACATTAATAAAATCAACAAGAATCAGTCGTTTATCAAATTTTTCCATAAACACGCAAAACCTGCAAAATTACAGTTTTAGAATAAATCATGGATTTTGGGGGGTTTGATGTGTTAATGGTGTTCATATGGGACGAAATGAGAGACAAAAATAATTATAAATTTTTTTAATCAAGTCACATTAAAAAATCAAGAATATTAGTATTTATTGATAAATAAATGGAAAAAATATAGAAAAATAGTTTTTCGTGCTTTAAAAATGGAAAAAAATAATATATGTGTTTGTGGATGTATGGTAGGACTAAAGCATGAGGTCTAGCCTTTGTCTAGCCCTATCTTTGTGTTAAAGTGACTATTTGTTGCTCTTTATGAAGAAAAAAGCATCAAAATGCTCTTTAAACCTACCATTGAATGCACAACCCTAAACGATAGGGAGAGGAGGTAGTAAGTGCTGATTACATGTTGAATGTGATTTTTTCTAATACATTTTGCATATAAAATACGTATATTTTGAAAATTAAAGGGTTCAGTAGCATGAGCATGCTCGGTGTTGACCGTATGCAACGCAATAATTATGCTTAAAATGAAAGCATGAAAAAAAATGGTTTTGCACTATCACAATGATAGTTTAAATTAATAAAAATGGTTGACCACTATATATCATTCACAATCACATTGTAGTCAATACATGCTATCATCTTGGATGCATGGCAATTGTCTTCATCATGAACATCGATCCACGCTTGAGGGTGAGGTATCCCAAGCCATAGAGCTAGTGATTCATTTCCTTTGGGGGGACTTACTCAATGAGGATTATCTTTTATCTCCTAGAATGATTGATTAAAAGAGAGGAGTATGTATTGTATATGTTTTGTGTTTGAAAGGCGCATCACTGGGCCAATCCTCGAGGTGTAGAAGAGCTGAAGTGAGCTACGACAATTAGCCAAGGGGTGTTCCTTGTGTCTATTTTACGTGGTGTATAACACCAATATGTGTAGGGGCTTCCTATGAGGAGTTTGGGAAGGTATCTGTTGGACTATAAATGATACAAACAGTCATTTAAGTTAGGTTAGTATAAGTAGCCTCCAGACACTCTTGGGCCGCAAGGCCATGGGATGTAAGTAGCCTTCAGACACTCTTGGGCCGCAAGGCCATGGGATGTTTTGGTTGAGCCTTAGAGACCTGTGATGGCTAGAGCCTTAGAGCTAGTGTGTCAAGCCTATTTTATGTCCTGACAGTTGGTAAATTGAGGTGCTTGCACTTGCAAGGACTAGATTCAAGTAACCCTTTGCATTATTGCCCTCTCCTTTGCATGTGTTGTAGAGTGAATTATAGCCCATCAATCTTCTTGGATTAGGGCAATTTGGAAAAGGTGCCATTTTTTCCACTTTAGGATGGGAACCTTCTAAGGCTAGAGTTGCACCCAAACTCTCTAAGTTTTGGCTGAATGTCTCAGGTTGTTATTTTCGACTCTAATAGGTTAAACTTTTCTTCTTCTTCTCTCTTTCTTTTGTCATGTATCTCCTTAAGAGAGAGCAAATATCTTTTTTATGGTTCTTCCTTAAGAAATAGGAATAGAAGGCTCCTAGAATAGTTGGTTTTTGCATATTCACTACTGAGTGTCCCACTTGATGGCACTTTCTACACCATGTGTTTGACCTAGGGGAATCTTTGGTTGAACCTCTAACATTGCAAACACTAGCATTATTCACTTTCAAGGTCTACAACTATTTTATTATCACATCTAGCAGCTCCTTTTCAATATTAGCAACTGCATTTGACAAGTAGTATTTTAGGCTTTCTCATATCGATGAAGTTGTAGTGAAGTTGTAATGGGAGTTTGGGGTGTCTCTATTATCAATGCATATATTGGTTGGGTTGGTGCAAAAGGATCTTTGTTATCATTATCATTGAGAACGTATATTTGGATTAGCAGGTTGTTAGCTTCAATTGGAAGGATTTCATTATTACTACTATGGAACTTGAATGAGGCCATTACTATTGTGCTAAGGCATTTTGGGAGGCGCTATTTGCTACCACTTTTGGATTGGATCATCATATTGGGAAACTTTAGGCACCTTTTGATAGTGGTAAGGTACAATCCCTAGAACTAAGTTAGGCTAATATAATACCACTATTGAAATTGATGGAGTCAAGAATCCTCATCTTAGAATCATGTCTAATCTCGCATTGACTTCATCATACAATTTGCCACCTTCCACTATAGCTTGCACAATTGCAAGTCTTCTCAATTCCACAAACTTTTGAACCTCTAGTTGTAGTCCTCAAAGGAACACTCCCTTTTCAATGCCTCCATCTAAGTTGTTGTTGGACCATCTCTTCATTATTGGCTATATTCTAAAGATGTATGATTTGACCCATTCTCTAATTAGCTAACTTAGATTAATAAGTTCTTATCTCATCTACTCTTCAAAATCTTCACAGCTGAACTTGGTGACAAATGCTTGCTTGAGATCATCCCTTGTACCAAAATTTTATATTGCTTATCTTTCATGCCACTGAAATGATGTGTGCTTGAAAGTGGTGGATAATATTACCAAATAGATGCTTTGGGATCTTGGAATTTTAGGCCACATGTGCTACCATGAACTTTGTTACATGAATATTGGGGTCTTCATTGTACTCTCCCTTAAAAATGGGTGATGGAACTACATTGGTAGGATGACCATCAACATTTCCATGGCATATCTATCTAGGAAGGAGACCTTTGTATGGTTGTGCCATTGGGACTTTTGTAAAGAGTGTTGCAAGGGTATCAAATGATTCTTCTCCTGCTAGTCTTTTTTTGGCTGTAGTCTTAGCTTTTTGTCTTGTCATGTACCTCTAGAGACACTCCGATTCTTGTCCCTTTATTGACTCATTCATCAGAGAATTGGTACCACCCAATTTATCACTAGTCAATAGAAGCAAATAGAGGGCTTTCCACCTTCCTTAATATCTAGAGGACTCTTTGGCCAACATTTTCTTAACTTTCTTCTTTCTCACAATCTTTGAATTCAAGCATCATGCCATTGCATAGGGAAAGAAAATCATTTCTAAAATTCTCAAAGCTCATATGCTGCCCTAGAATAGCCATTGTGCCATCATTGTGATAAGACTAGCTTTTAAGGATTTTAATAGTGTAGGTGACAAACAAAAGGTGATATGCCAACTTTTAGCTAGTTGCCAATAATTTGGATGAAGAGAAGATTTTTAGTACACCACACATGCCACGTATCTTGCTATAGGACATCCACCAAAAGATTCTAACTCTTCTCTTTCTTGTTTTTGTGAACTTCCATTGACCATGACTCCTCAAGCTTCTTCAAAATCTCCCACTTGATGTTGCCTAGGATATCCTCAATGAAATCCAAATCTACCATTACCAACCATTCTCCTTGCTTTTGTTCTTTCAATTTCTCTGTGGATAGTTGGCTAATATGGTGTAAATTTATTTAGCCCTATTGACATTGGGAACAATTCATCATTCAAGGCTTACATCAAGATAGCATTGTGTTTTGTCCATTGGGAGACAAATTCTTGTAAAAAATGACTTTGACAATGAATTTATTCAATTATTTTAGGTTAGAAGGAATTTACAGTCCTCCATTGATTTTATCCCTTTTGGATAGTGCCATTCCCTCCATTTTTCAGCATGTTAGATTGCTTGTTGATGGTAGATTTCCCCGATAGTGCACCAAAACATGGAGATCTTAAGAGAAGACCAAGAAAAAAGGAAAATAATTGTAAGCAAACCTATCTTATAATACCAATAAGCATCTCCTTAATCTCTAACAAAACCATACAAGGAAAACAAGAACAAAGGAAAAAGCTTCATGTCGCATCATAATACATTTCTCCCATGATAATGTCTTCAAAATAAAGCACATAGTTTTCTTCATTATCATGAACCACAAAGCAAAAAGAACTCATCCATAAGCCAATATTGAATGGAAATAATCTCATAACATGAATAGTCATCTTTAAAAATGTATTCATTGTTCTCTTCTCTAATAGCCTCTCAATCTCTCATAAATATAATGACTCTCTCCCTCTCTCTCATGCTCTCACACAAAGATAAAATAGTATAATTAATCATAAACCTCTCTTGGTCATGGAGCTACCCTCCAAAGGGTATGTTTGATTCAAAGAGGCATCAGGGCAACTACAATGTCCCTTCACAATGAACTACTATCATTGTCGCTTCAAGTCTTCAGCCATCGAGTCTTTAACTTCTACTTTCTTCACTTGTGCTAGCTAAAAAGAGCTTCTATTTCCCTATTTTGAAATAAGGAAACATCCTAAGATTCTAGCACATTAAACAAAACACATATAGGTACAAATAGAAGGGTACAAAAGCATACAAAAGCTCACAAAAGCTATAGAAGACAAACATAAAGTAATAAAATTGCATAGGAAAAATATATAAATATTTTAAAAAAACATCCAAAGATTATCAAATCATATCCCAACCCATTCATCCATAACCATAGGATCTCAAACCTAACAAAAACATGGCTATATAGAGGCAAATAGAACATACTAGAACCATAGTCATCTAAACAACTCATCAAAATAAAGAGAATCAAACAAAAAACTCTATGACCTACAAAATATATTCAATACAAACCAATACTATTCAAAACACTATCAAAATAATTATCTTTGTCTAAATCATGCAAAAAACAAGAAATTTAGATCTAAGAAGACAATAAGAGACAATAAGAGACAATAAGAAATCCAATCATTTAACTACTCAATAAATATGGGTTGTGATGGTCAAGGGGAAAGATGTGGTTGGAGGGTCCCTTATAAAAATAACAAGAATTTGTATGCATAAAGGGCATTGGAGACAAAAACATCCACATGCGTATGTATATGATGCCCAAAAGTAGCATCAAGCTCACACTAAAAAGGAGAAGGCACCAATGTTGTTAATAAGTGTGGTTTAAGATAAGATAGTGAAAATTCTAAATCCAATGGTGAATGTCATGAAATGATTTGGAAAATGAGAAACTTAATAGTAGGAGAAGAATATAACAGACTTAAATAGGCCCAAATAGAAGGAGGTTTGATACATGTAGCTAGATGGTTTTTGTCTCAATCCCCTTGATGCTTGATCTGCCTAATTTGGGACTATTATCAATTTTGGAGCATATTTTGACTATTCAAAAAAATCTATACTTAGTTTTATGGGCTTTGATGGAAATTTTGAGACCTCAAATGCATGTGGAAAATGTTCTAGTATCATATGTAACCCTATGCCAAATTCTATCAATACAAAACTAGGTTAATCATTGGATATAGTTCTAGTATTTTGGAAAAATCTCTTATCAATCTATAACCTATTGCTTTAGGATCTCTCATTCCCTTATCAAAAGTGGTGGGTGTCAATGACAACATTTTTGGTGGACATAGTTCAAATATCCTAAAACACTCCTATTCCACTAGGTCCACTATCTAATCCGACCATACCAATTATCTTTGTTTAGTGCAAGGGATGGATTATCAATAATGTTCTTTTTTATAGCAACTCTAGAGTGAATATCATTACAATGACCATGTGCAACAAGTAGTTTGTCCTCATGGAGTGGGAGATGGTCCCTTTCTTAGTGAGAATGATAAATTAGTAGTGAGTGTACCTTTTGGAGGGAGGGGATGCTCTGCCCTATGGTTATTGAGTTGGCCAATATTCCTTTTCTAGTGTCATTTGGGGTTCTTAGCATGAAAATGGTAGGTGGAGATTGTTGAGATGTCAAGCACAACACAAGCTGACACACATACTAGATGACCTTTCTGCATTCATATCATTGGCATCATTAGTACCTACATTGGCATATGCTTTGAGTGATACTTCATAACTAGACATCACTTAGTCCAACTACCCAAGTTATTGGATATCTATCTAGTCATCTTTCTAGTTAGCATGTTCACACTATGGACCACTTTTACTTTATGTATATTATACTCTTTTTTAGTAGATAGTTGTAGTGGTGGAGAATAAGAAGAAGAAGAAGTAAAAGAACAAGAAAAAGAAGAAGAAAGATTAGGATTTTTAGTTTCCTACCTTGTATGCATTCTCTATGTATTGTGCATCTTGCAAGAGCTCAATATCCCTCTCTCTCCCCCATATTTTTATGGTATTGAAGCAATGTCCAAGTGAGAATATATGAGCCACAAGCATAAGATTCTACAAGGAATCCTTGCTATGGAGCACACATATGGAGATCTCTCTCATTTGATCTCCAATTAACAAGTCTACAAGGAATCCTTGCTATGGAGCACATATGTGGAGATTTCTCTCATTTTGTATTTGATTAACTAGTCATCTTTGTAAGCTTGGAGTACTTGAGGGAGTGTAGAAGGCCTCCAATCTAAGTCTTTGTGGTTAGATTCACAATTTGGGCACATTTTGGCCTCTATTTGGAAGTTAGAAATTATAATGTGCCAATCTAGTAATGTTAGACAAATCTACAATTCTTGTCATTTTGCAAATAGGTCACAAGTGTTAGGTGCTCATTGGGTGTGGCAGAAAGTTGTTACATATTATCCAAAATCATATGTGTTAAATATGTTTATGTATTGAGACTAATAAAGATGGCAATTTACATAAACTATTGAGTTACTGATAATAGAAAATTTTTGGGCTTTACAACACAATGTCCGAGGGATTTCATTAGACTATCAATGACAAGCCTGACAAGCATAATTTCCATGCTTGGAAGTTCATATTGATCAATTTCCTTATGGGTAAAGGTTATTGGGACTACATTGAAGGAGATAATACTAAGGCTCCAGAGTTACGAAAAGGAAAATGCCATGCATGAGTAGGTCAAGGTATTTAAGGAATGGTACCAAGGTGCTCAAAAAATTATGTATTGACTTTTCATCAATGTTTCAAAAAACATGATTGGGCATATATAGGATGCACATAGTCTTGCAAAAGCATGGAATAATTAGGTCATGTTGTTACAAATACCAAAGAAAGAATGTTATAGTTGAAGTTTGTCAAGTGTGGAAATTTGTCTATCAATGACTATGCATTGAAGATTAAGAGCATTGTTGAAGCTGTTGTTAACGTGCAAGTTGATGATGATGATATAGTGATTGCATGTCTGGATGGTTTGGGTGAGGAATACAAGCAGCTCCAAACCTCCACCAACACAAGAGATAATATCTCTAATTTTGCAAATCTAATATCAATGTTGATATTAGAAGAGAAAACCTTCGGTCTTGTTGTATCCTCATCACAAAGCAAAAACAATTCAAAACATGTGCTTTATTCTAGCACAAGTAAATGTAGAGGTCATGCTAGTAGAGTCCGCGATGGTGGCTATTACGGGTAAAATTAGGGGCAATTTCATGACTCACAAGAGCAATCACATACAAGTGATAGAGGTCAGTCTCAAGGCAGGGATAGTTATAGAGGACGTGAACGATGGTTTTTTTTTTCAAAGACCTCTCTTTGAAAATTGATCATTATTTGGCAATATGGTTCTCAACTTGAGAGGCACTTTATCACATGTTTCTATATTACTTTTGTATGGATATTCGTGAATATCCATAATTTTTCCCTATAAAAATAGCCATTTTGAGATATTGGAACTCAATTTTTATGCAAAATTTTTCAATATTAAGCAATCATTATGATTTTGAGTACCCAAAAGAAGTGGCCCTACTATTCGCCTAATTTATTCAAGAACTCGTATTTTTAGGATAAAAAGTGAAAATTTTCCTAAAGAAAAACATTGGATGTGAAAGAGAGAATACATGTTATAATGATAGAGAATGCTATAATTATGGCCGATCATATTCCATATGACTTTCTAGAAAAGAGAAGACATGGAAATAATAGAAATGGAATAAGAAATCATAATCATTATGAATCTACTAGTAATTAGTTTATAATGAGAATTTCTTTGTTATGTAGCACATGATGAATGCAATGAATGTAGATGCATCAACAACAATGAGTGATGATGTATAGTATGTGGATTTGGGTGCCTCTAACTATATGGCATCTCATGGAGAATCATTTAGAGAAATAAAAAATATTAAAATGCCTAGTCTTGTGGAAATAGGTGATAATACAATATATTCCATTACTCATCTTGAGAATATCCTATTAACTATGTAGGTTGGAGAAGTTGTGTTTGATTGATATACTACATAATATACTAATATTACAAAGGATTTAGTTTCTATTGGGAGCATGGATTACAAATAAAGTTCAATCAAGATGGATGCTTTGTAGAAGATGTCAAGAATGAATGCAAATTGGTTGCAAAAGGCAAGAATGTTTATCTTAGATGTAAATGTACCAAAATTGAAGGCTATTATGTTTGCACAAGGTGCAGGAGTTGTGGTTGATATTGACATTTGGCATGAATGTATTGGCCATGTAAATGTGCAACCGTTAAATAATATGCAGTCAGTTGCAATTATGGGCTTATTTAAGTTTAAAGTGGTTGATATATAGAAAGCCCTGAAGGATGCCAATTTGGAAAACAAACAAGGCATTTCATCATGATAGATATGTTACATGCCATATACTTGATGTTGTATATTCTGATGTGTGGGATCCTACAAATACTAGATCAATGGTTGGATGAAAGTATTATGTAACCTTTATTGACGATCATACAAGGAAGGTATAGGTGTATTTCATGAGGGAGACAAGTGAGGTGTTCTCTCAATTTTAGGATTTGAAAAATTTGATTGTTGACAAACAAATAAGTATGTAGATTAAGTGCCTCTGAGATCAAATGGAGATGGAGAGGATTTTAAAGCTGGGATTTAACTGCAAAAAGACCCCAAGTCCCATAAAAGAGGCAGTTTTGGTGCAAAAAGAATCGGTTATGAATTAAGGAGCTAGAGTTTTGCTCGATGCATTTTGATGCTAGGAATCCAACATAAGTGTCCATTCATAAAAAAATCAGAGTTCGTTGTTGACCCGCCATTTAATGCCTGCAACATTTGGCATTATGAAGTAGCTATGGGATACAAAAGCCAAAAAGTATGTGACGGAGGTAAAGTTGATAGATTTCATTGCCAGAAAGTTGCTCGTCAAGTCGGATTGCAATTCTGAGATTGTTTACCCCTCCAATTGAGCCAACACCACTTCGAGTCAAGTGTGAAAAGGTTAAAATGGAACTAAATAAGTTGTAGGTTAGTAATTAATCATGCTTCACCTGTGTGTTTGAATACTCTCTCTCTTGCATTAGAAAGGGCAATACCGTTGAACTATAATTAATGCAAATGTGTTATTTATTTAGAGTAGTGTATGACCACCAGATGCTCTTAGCCACCACAAAGCTATGAAGGTGGTTTGGTGGGCTTAGGAGGCTAGGCTAGAGCCCTAGAGCTAGTGTCGAGATTGTTTTAGGTCTCAACATGTGGTGCATTTTCCTAGAGATGCTAATAAGTAATGGTTTTCAAATCTTGGTTAAGGACCAATCAGTCATTGTATGACAAAGAGCATTGAGATAGACCCATTATATCTTGATAGACACCATCAAGTTGATATTTAATGACAAGAGAGAGTTGAAAGAGTTAGATGATGAGCCGAAATCATTAGGAGATATTCTCCTAAGCGTGGTAGTCTAATATCCTTAAGAAAGAGAGATCTTGTTGATCCAATTAATATCCCAATTAGTTCGCTAGGGGGAAGACGAAGCTCTAGAATTACCCTTTCTCCAAAAATTCAATCTACTCTGAGTGGGAGTATAAACCCACCTATACAGACTACTAAAGCAAACTCGATTGTTATGATGGTGCAAATCATTGCAATATCCACAAGAATGTTGAATATGCCAACCCTGCGTTTCCCTCTACCCATGTTTAATGGGTTACCAGAGGAAGATGTGGAACTTCACATCAATGAGTTCCAAAAATTAATGTTTAATTACCAGATTCAAGAAAAATGACATCTCATGATTTTTTTCAATATGAATTTGAAAGGAAGAGCTACAATGTGGTATCATGGCTTGGAAGTGGGAACCATAACCATGATCAATTTATTCTTTGTAGCCTTTCGAAGAGAGTTTGCCCTTGAGAAAGGTGGCTAGTATTGGCTCTATGTGTTTTGAATGTCATACATAAAGAGCCTAATGAGACTGCTCAAGCTTATGCTAAGAAATTAAAATAGGTGTTTTGCAAATTACAAACCTCTATTCCTATTCCACCTACTGCCGAATCGCAGTTCTTTTTACATGGATTAGATTTCAATATCCAGGTGTAGTTGAACAGTGTTACTCTTGTTGATATAGATATTGTTATTACATGAGTAGAGAAGGTAGATTTTCACTTACAATTAAGCTACACATCTAGGATAAGCTTGAATTTGAATCTATGTCCTAGAAATAATTTGGCATTGACCCATGGAAGTCAAGGTGCCACTAGTACACCTATGACCAATTTGAATGGAAGAGGAAGCATAATGTAGAATGTAGCTATGTTACCGGCTCCTCTTAATGCTGCTATGCTAATGACTAGCCAAATGGCTCCACTAAATAGTGGAAGCCAATGACAAACCCTAATGTTATGCCAATTAATCAATGTGGCAGATCAGGTGGTTAGGCCAGTAGTTGAATGACAGGCGGATAATTACAATTATGAGTCTAGCACATCAAATGTTATAGGTGAAGTTAAGGACATGATGAAGCATTATATCGATATGATAACGGAACAATATAGACAAATAGCTATAGATGTTAATTTCCCAAAGAAGTAGTAAAACTTGATAGAAAGCCAATGTCTTGAAGAGGGTGGTCCATCAAGATTTAGCTATAAGTGGTGTGGTGTTCAACACTTTTTGAGAAACTACCCTAATGTCAAATACAATATATGTGGGAAGTCTGGCCATCTAGCTCTACTTCTTGATAGAGTAAGATTAGCTCTCTTCAGCAATGGAGTAAGCAACTAGGTCCAATTAAACATCAAGCACAAGGGAATAACCTTCAACAGGATGAGGGACCAAAGAAAATATTATAGAGAGGAAAAGCTGTCATAGAAGAGTTTCCCAATGGTAATGGTGTTAGCCTTATCGAAGTTGTGAGTGTCAATATCATTGAGGATTCCAATTTGCAAGCCATTACAAGAGGACAGAAGGTTAAAGAAGGCATTTGAGATAATGTAAAACCTATTGAGGCAAACCCTAAACATGATGATAAGGGGACGCAAGTACTCCTTAATCTTGATGTGGAAGTTGGTTCTCTAAAAGCTACTGGTGGCAAAGTTGACTCCAATAAGGAGTTGCCAAAGAAGAATGTAAAAGCCAAGAAAGAGGCACCTAAGCCTATTCAACAGTGACCAAGAGAAAGAATGGTCTGGTGGGAGAAGAGAACCATTGCTAATTATCATGAATTTGACCTCGTCAATTCTCTTTGTGACGTAAAGCCTAATGTGAGCCTCCTGCAGCCGATGAAGTTATCCCTAGAAGTACATTAAGAGTTTAAGAAGATCCTTCGCACTGGGTATATAATCGAACCCCTAAGAATAGCCCATGTGGGAGATGACTGGTTTGAGCATACTGAAAAGCATTGCCAAAGGGTGGCAACATATGTTGATGGCATATTAGTGAATCATGCCATTGTGGATATGGGTGTAATGAGCAGGGATCACGGGAACATGGCATGGGAACATACCACTCACACTAACGGTATATAAGGTGTAAGAGGGTATTTTGAGGTATCACAGAAATTATCAAGAAAACTCTCTTTTCACCTTCTCAAGCTTCCATGGCTTCTTCTTCCTCTTCTTCTTCTTCTTCCCTTTCCTCTCTTTCTCTCTCTTCCTCCTGTCTTTTTGTCTCCTCTCCCTCTTCTCTTGCAGTCCTCTCTCTCCCTTAGTTAGGACAGTTAGGTCTCTTTTATTACAAGTGGTATCAGAGCTTTGTCCTTGATCCTTTTCTTTTCCCATAGATTTAGGGCTCTCACAATTTTCCCACTGTTAGAAAACCCCAGTTACATCTCTCTCATAGGTACACAGGAGTACTCAAGCAGGCTGTAAGCCCTCTTGAAGACTATGGCAGCCTTTCTTGGAGCTTTCCCAAGAACCATGGACACATCTGGAGGCAGCAAGACAAATTTGATAGGTCATCGCTAATTTTCATGTAAGTTTCTTAAGGGTTTTGGGCAAAAAGGAGTGTAGCACAGTTAGAGAAGACCAAAACCTCAGTTACTTTTCAAGAGGACCTTCTCTCTCCTCCCTTCAAGCTGTCATGGAACCTTCAGCACAAGAACCTCAAAGATCTTGCTCCCTCCTCTTCCTCAGTAGGAATGGTGCGTCCTAGTGCTTCCCCTTCATCTTGCTCAGCAGCTAGAGTAGCATTGAGCCATGCTTGCTTTGTCTGGAGCCTCCAGGGAGTAGCCCGAAAAATGCGGCGCATTTTGCGCTGGTCTTCTTGGCTTACTCCCTCTGCTCTAGCTCAGTCCCATCCCCCCCCTTGCTTCATTTCTTAGCTTTGGCACACCCCTAGGCAAGCTTGAGCACGGGTATTGACCCCCCCATCAATTCTTAGCAACACCTCAAACCCTACTGTGGGCAGCATCCATGGCAGCCATGGAACCTTCAGCCTAGCTCATGGCACACTAAATCCCCTTCAATTTTCTCACCCCGGGAGCCTTGGGAGCATCCACAAGCTTCAACAAGGAAGATATACGACATTGAAGACTCCCCATACAACCACGGGCAGTAAGAAGATGGGCAACCAGAAAGCTCTTGAAGGAGGCAGCTAATAACTCTTCCCCAAGCTTGAACAAGGTATGTCAATTAGTTCTTCCTCTCTCTTTTACATCCAATTGTTGAGCTCAGCCACTTGATGAGAGAGATGGAAGAAATGCTTGGGTTGAGATTGCCAATGGGATTCCCACCCTCAGCCCACACCCTAAGAATGCATGCAGAGCCGGATAATCTTCAATTTCTTTCCCATTGATCAAGATTTTACTCTAATCCTTAACCGTGCTCTTGTTTGATTCCTATTGATAAAAAAATTTGTAAGAAGGGTAAGTCATGCAATCAGTGAATCACTGAATTGCAGAGGTAACCCCTTCCCCATCCCATTTCCTTATTGATCATGCATATCATGAAAGGCCCAATCCTCAATTTGTAAATGCATATCATGCTGGTTGCTTAATAATAAATTTCTGCCATGTATACTCCCGGTGAGGAAAAGCCCGATGCTAGGCGAGGTAGCAAGACAAAAGAGGGGTGACCCCCCCTTGCCATCAACCCTGAAGGGGTGCACAACCTGGTCTGGGGGGAACTTTGCCCACCTCCCAGTGATCCGGAGCCCAAAGATTATTGCAGGTGCAGGTACATTTGATGGAATAGCCCGAGCCCTAATCATTTGAGTCTATCGCCCTAGATGCATTGGTAATGTCATGTATCACTTGGAAATGTATGGTGGATGCATGCAAGAAGGGCAGGGTATGCAGTCATGGAAATGGTCTTAGCAATAGAACTACGGATGCAAAGGATGTATGGCTCTATGTGGCATTGAGAACCACGGTTGAGGCCCTAGACGTCTTGGAATAAGCTCCTCACCATTGGGATAAGGTATGCTCCTTGAGGGAGTCTTTGTAGGGTATTGCAAATAGTCAGTCCCACACAGTCACAGCCTGCAAAAGTTGATTACAGCAAATCCTTCTTGTGTGATTCAGCATGGGCCCTATAGCTCGATTAGAAGAAGGCATCCCCCCTTCAATTTTAACTAAAAATCTTCCCATTCCGCCCTACAGTTTGGGAGATGCACTTAGTTTTGTGCTCAGAGGTACTGTGGGACAGGCAACAGTCCTACCCAATTAGCCCACAAAAGTCTATTATAGCAAAGCCTTCTTGTGTGATTGAGTGTGATTCCTATAGCTTGATTTGAAGAGGGAATCCCCCCCTTCGATCTGAATCAAAAATCTCCCAATTCGGCCCTATGGTTTGGGAGATAAGCTCAATTTTCTGCTCAG
This sequence comes from Lygodium microphyllum, assembly GCF_053477565.2. NCBI lineage: Eukaryota > Viridiplantae > Streptophyta > Polypodiopsida > Schizaeales > Lygodiaceae > Lygodium > Lygodium microphyllum. Next base: position 25,101,188 of record NC_141144.1, on the reverse strand, counting down.
AGGTATTGTGGGATAGGCAGAGTCCTACACAGTCAGTCCACAAAAAGTGATTACAGCAAAGCCTTAATCATTTAATATCAGATATATTTTTACATAGCCTTGTAGAGAGGATTGAGAGATTTAATTTGAATCAAAAATTTTGGCGATTGGAGCTTCCTAGCTCAAGATATTGTCATTTCTGTAACAAGGGGTCTGGTGGACTGCAATTGGGATGGCAGGCCACAAGGGTAAAGCAAAGGCCCAAGCGGACTTCCAACATGAAATAAGGGACTCCTATGCCTCAATGAATGATCCTAGCTCAGCCCAAGAGGATCGTGAAGACATGTTTGAAGAGGGTGCCCCCGAGATGGACTACTTATCTATGCTCAACCAAACCCTATGCCAACATGAGACTTGCCATGCTGAATGACATCAAGAGATGGAACAACGCCATAGGGAGATGGAAAGCCGCCAAGATCACTGTCATTCCGAGATGATGGCGAAGATGGAATTACTCATAGAGCGCATGGGCATCCTCATCCCCGCCATTGCACCCCCCTTGGATCGACCCAAGGAGTATGTCCCTCCCCGTGAGGCTAACCGTCCTCCCACCTTGGAGACCGGGCACAGCCCACAAGGTCTTGGTGGTACCCATGGCATTCCCCATAGCACTTATGAGACGGGTGAGCCTTCCACCCAACATGATGAACCCCTCCTTCCCTCCCCCATTATGAATCCTTCAAGCCCATCCTTGGCACCACAACTCCCCCATAACAGAAGCTATATGCACACTCATGGGAATGGATCCAATGCAAATCTTGGGTAGCATGGAATGCAAGGAGTACATGGGTAGCATGCACATGGCAATGGGCAATATGCATATGGCAATGGGCAGCATGCACATGGCAATGGGCAGTATGCACATGGTAGTTTTGGGCAGCATAGACATTTTGGACAGCAAGGTCCTAATGTGCAATTTGGTCATCATGTAATGCATAGACAGCATGGCCCCCCTGGAAATTTGGATAGCCAGGGATTGGACAACAAGGCCCAAATGAGCTGCATGACAAGATTGTGTTTACTAAATTTAATGGGCAGTCCTCATCCCCAGCTGAATTAGAGAAATGGACCTCTAAATTGGAAGCCAATTTTCTCATTTACCCCCGTACTGATGAGGCGAAGATTATTTTTGCCTCCCTTCATTTAGAAGGTTTTGCCTACACCTGGTAGAGATTCATTCAAAGAGAAAATAAGTAGTTTCGTGATTGGGAAGAGTTCAATATGCATATGATCCAAGTTTTTGTCTCCTCGGTAGAAAAAGAACGCTTGGCTAGGCAATGGTATTAGTTTGATTAGCGAAATCTCACCGTGAGGGAGTACATCAACTAGTTTATGGACCTATCCATGTATGTTGAGGCAGTCAGTGACGAGGCCAAATTGCATAAATACATTTATGGGCTAGATGCGCATCTCTAGCTGATGTAATGGCTCAAAAGCTAGCCACCCTATTTGCAGCCATAGAATTAGCTAAATGCTATGGTCGGAAATACCGTCGCAATGAGGGCATGCAACCCATTTGTAGGACAGCAAAGATACCCTATCAGGCAACCCCCATATGGTAATTATCGCAGCAACAATGCAGGGAACGGCAGCCCCAAAATCCCCACTTACCCCAATTTTAATGCTGAAAGGAAATATGGCAGTTTTGGGACAACACCCCCTCCAAAAGTGACCCAAAGTATGCTGAAAATAAGACACAGAATGGCTTCAGTTCTAACAGTCAAAAATTCATTTCTCCTAAGTTGTCAAGGATCACAAGGCTAAAGGCTTGTGCTTTAAATGCAGGGATAAGTACACGACTGATCATGAATCCAAATGCCCCTTCAAGAATGCCATTGTCAAGTTTAATAGCATGTATGTGCTAGAAGATAGTGACAAGTTGGAAGAGGACTTGCATGACAACTCTCCCATGATGACACTTGCTAAAAATGTTGAATATGAAGAGGATCTCGATACGGATCAGTTTTATGACTCACCGGACGGTTCGCTTTTGACCCCGATGTGGCTGACCCATCGATGACATGCTTGGGAATGACCCTTTGCACCCCTCATTCACCACTATATCAGCTTGCTCAATCTCCATGGATGCATGGACCAACTCTAGGAGCCTGAACTCCCTATGAGTACATGGTAACATTGATGGAAAGAGTGTATACATTCTCATAGATAGTGGCAGCACGCACAGTTTTGTGAATAAATCAACTCTTGGCCATTTAACATGTGTTCCTACTGAATTACAGCAACCTCTTAGGGTTCAAGTGGCCAATGGAAATGAGGAAGTGAGCTCCCATGTATGCACACAAGTGTCTCTTATGCTTGCAAAAAATTATACAACAAAGGTGGACTTAATTATCCTTGATATGGGCCCCGTGGATGTTGTTTTGGAATGTGATTGGCTTCAGTAGTTGGGAAAAATCTCTATGGACTTCTCTCAGTTGTATATGGAGTTTTAATGCATGGGCAGCTTGTACATTTGGAGAAAATCAAAGAAATTGCAGATTTTCAGCTTTTAACAGCAAGACAACTCAAAAAGGAATTCAAGAAACGCTCCCAGATCTTTGTCTTGCATTTGCATAAGGACAATGATGACCAACGCACCTTGGGGAAGCAAAATGCAGCACTAAAAGTGCTTTTGGCTGAATATGAGGACCTATTTCAGCCCCCCACCACCCTCCCTCCTCAGAGATCGGTGGATCACCCGATTGACTTGGAGCCCCATGCCAAGCCCATCAATAAACCCCCATATCGGCTCTCTAAATGTGAGAGAGAGGAAGTAGCTAAGAAAGTCAAGGAGCTCACTGAAATGGGATTCATAGAGCCTAGCTCTTCCCCTTATGCCTCCCCGGTTCTATTGGTTAAGAAAAAGGACAGATCCTTCTGGTTGTGCATTGACTACCGTGACCTCAATAAGATCACCGTAAAAAATAGATATCCCATCCCTCGAATTGATGACTTGCTTGATGAACTCAAGGGAGCATGCTACTTCACCAAGATTGATTTGCGATCCGGTTACCACCAAATAAGAATGAGGATGGGTGATGAAGTCAAAACAGCTTTTCGGACGTGGCTTGTACCATTTCCTTTTCATGCCATTTGGGCTCACTAATGCACCCGCCACGTTTCAGAGCCTAATGAACAAAATATTGCAACCATGGATTTTCCAGTTTGTGTTGGTATTCTTTGATGATATATTCATTTACAGCAACTCACTGCATGAGCTTTTGAAGCATGTCAGACAAATTTTTGATGTACTAAGAGAGCACCAGTTATTTTCCAAAGAAAGCAAGTGTGTCTTCATGCAAATAGAGATTGAGTACTTGGGACAAATTGTTAGTGAAAAAGGCATCCAAGCTGATCCTAAGAAAGTGCAATGTGTCCGAGATTGGCCCACCCCCACTACCACTACCTCCTTGCGTGGTTTTCTTGGCCTCTCCTCTTTTTATCGGAGATTTATTCACCATTATGCCACAATTGCAGCCCCATTAACTGACAGGCTGAAAAAAGAGGCTTTCCTATGGGATGATTTGGCTGATCGCAGTTTTCAACAGCGGAAAGACTTGCTCACTTCAGCCCCCATCCTCGTATGCCCTGACTTTTCAAAGGATTTTACCATCTAGTGTGATGCTAGTGGACGGGGTATTGGTGTAGTCTTGCTGCAAGAACACGGGGTAATAGCATTTGAGAGCCGAAAATTGGATGATAAAGAGAGAGAGTTGCATGTCTATGATTAGAAGATGTTGACAGTCATTCATGCTATTAAAAAGTGGCATCACTACTTGTATGGCAGTAGATTTAAGGTGAAAAGTGACAACTGTGTGCTCAAATACTTCTTGACTTAGCCCAACCTCACTCCTAAACAACGTAGATGAGTGGCTACCCTACAAAACTATGACTTTGAGATTACCCATACCCGTGGCAAGGACAATGTAGTGGCTGATGCACTCTCTCGCATGTGGACATGAAAGGTTTCATCCATCACTGAAATCCACCATGATTGGATTGAAGAGCTCCAAGAGGCATACTTGCTTGATGCTGAATTCAGCCCTCTTTTCCAGAAACTACATCAATGTGTCATGGATGACAACTCTCAATATCAACTGCACAATGGCCCCATTTGGATCCATGGCCATATTGTGATTCCCCATGCCTCTCCTTTCACCCAAAGGATCCTTGAAGAGATGCATACTTCAACGATTGGTGGCTACTTAAGGGTCTTCAAAACATATGACCGAGTTTCAAAAAGCTTCCATTGGAAAGGCCTATGGCGGGATGTTAAAGACTTTGTGTCTAGATGTGTGCCTTGTCAACAAAATAAATATAGCACTCTTAAACCAGCATGATTGTTGCAGCCCTTACCTATCCCCGAAGGAAAATGGACCCACATTACCATGGATTTCATCACTGGTTTACCTACAACCAAGAAGGGTTGGGATAGCATCTATGTGGTAGTTGATTGACTCACTAAAGTAGCCCATTTCATCCCTACAAAATCTCAATTTACAGCATCTCAAGTTGCCACTCAGTTTATGAAGCATGTTTTTAAGTTGCATGGCTTACCCCACGTCATAGTACATGACCGGGACACCAAATTTATGAGTCAGTTTTGGCAGACAATTTTCAGCTCCATGGGGACCAAATTGGATCCATCTACAGCCTATCATCCCCAAAGGGATGGGCAGACCAAGCGAGTCAATAAGTGGCTTGAAACCTATTTGTGACATTTTTGTCATGATGTGCAAAATTCTTGGGATGTATGGCTACACTTGGTTGAATTTTTTTACAACAACTCCACTCATTCAAGCATTGGAGTCTCTCCCTTCGAAGCATTGTATGGTTATCGGGTGCCCCTTCCTACCATGATCTTCAATGAAAAGCTCAACCCCCTTGGAAAAGAAGAGTTGGACCGCATGCAAGCTTTACTTCAACAATGCAAGGCAAACCTCAAAAGGTCTCAAGAGCACATGAAACTCCATGCTGATGCAAAAAGAAGACCCCTTGACTTTCAAGAGGGTGAATTGGTACTCCTCAAGGTCCCCAAGTCCCGTTATGCTACACTAAAGGACGGTTCTTGCAACGAGTTGGCACACCGTTACTATGGACCCTACACAATCATTAAGAAGGTTGGGGAATTGTCTTACCATCTCCAACTCCCTCCCACTACTAAGATCCATAATGTCTTCCATGTGAGCCAATTGAAACCTTTCATTGGCACTCCGAAAGATCATGTAGAGGAGCTACCCCCCATAGATGAGGAGGGCCTTATCCAGTATATTCTTGAAGCGGTCATTGGGCAATGTGAAAAGCAACTCCACACGTGTTCCATCCATGAATACCTAATCAAATGGCAAGGCCTGCCAAGAGAGGAAGCTTCTTGGTGCCCAACATCTATCTTGGATGAATTTCCACACCTCAAGGAGGCCGTATTGGCTGGAACTTAACCATGACACCTATTTTGGGTTGTAGTCTGTGTCTGGACAGCCACCTGTTTTGCACCAATTTTGGTCCTGATGCGTTTTCAGCCCCATCCCCCATACATGGGATGAAAGTACACCTCAAGGGCTCTATGCCAACATCTCACTTGCCCCAATCGGAGTTTCCTAAAGAAAGTTATGGCTTTTTTTCTCCAGCCATACCATCTAGGACAGCATACTAGTAACTCCTGGACAGCCCCCTATTTTGCAATAGTTTTGGTCCTGACCTAATTGCAGCCCTGCCCCACCCACATGGGCTAAAAGTGCATCTCATGGGATCTATAATGACACCTCAATTGTCCCATTCGGAGTTTCTCACACAATGTTATGGCTGATTTCCTACAGCACACCCTTATAGGATAGGACAACATCCCTTGTTTTTTAGGACAAAAACTTTATGAGACAGGTTAGTTTGTAATGAGTGGGGATCATGGGAACATGGCATGGCAACATACTAGTCACACTGATGGTATATAAGGTGTAAGAGGGTATTTTGAGGTATCACAGAAATTATCAAGAAAACTCTCTTTTCACCTTCTCAAGCTTCCATGGCTTCTTCTTCCTCTTCTTCCCTTTCCTCTCTTTCTCTCTCTTCCTCCTATCTTTCTCTCTCCTCTCCCTCTTCTCCTGTAGTCCTTCTCTCTCTTCTCTCCCTTAGTTAGGACAGTTAGGTCCCTTTCATTACAATGGGCCTATTTGAGGAGCTACAAAAATTACATAAGGCTAGCTTGATATTTCATGTACAACACACGGAGTGGTGTTTGCTAGTAGTTATCAAGCAAAAGAAACATAGTCTAGTCTATCTTTGCATTGATTTTAGGGAGCTCAATAGACAGACAGTCACTATCAGTTGTGATGCCATTCATTAATCATATTCTAGATCAGTTAGCAGATAGGCATATCTATTCTTTTATGGTTTGCTTTGCTGCTTATAACCAAATGGCTATTGCAGAGGAAGACAAATCAAAAACAATATCTATCACTATATTTGGCACATTTGCATATCATGTGATGGATTTTAGATTATGCAATGCATTAGGGTCTTGGAAACATATGGCTGATAAAACATTTGGTGCTATTTCCCCACAGGATCCGAAAGTCTTTATTGATTATCTGGGGCAACCACCACAAGAGAGAGACCATTTGAGTATTCTGAGAAAATGTTTCGAGCGGTATAGATAGTTCTGCATTGTTGTTAATCCAAGGAAATGTGTCTTTGGAGTACCCTATGGATTGTTATTGGGCCATGTGGTTAGCTAGACTAGTATTGCGACTAATCCTAAAAAGATAAGGGTTATTGTTGTTATGAGACTGCCAAGCACTCCTAAAGAAGTACATAGCTTTCTATCATTGGTCGAATATTACCAATGCTTCATTAATGCACTGGCTAAGAGGACATTGCCATTGACAAATCTATTGTCCTTTAATAACTGCCTATTTGTTTGGAGTGATCCATGTCAAGTTTCCTTCGAGGATGTGAATCCAAAATTGGCAAAAGTGTGAGCCTTGAAAGTAACTAAAAGGGGCAGGATATTTAATATATTTTCAGAGACTATGATGTATAGTATCAACTACTGTTTAGCCTAGATTTGGGAGGAAAAGTGGTATCATCCGATTGCATTTTCCAATCTTGCAAATTGAAGGTATTCAAGATTAATTATATGTACATGGAGAAATTGCCTTGGGATGGTCTTTTGCAATGAAGAAATTCAAGCACTACATAGTGTATGAAAATGTAGTATTTTATACTAAGGCATTGGGGCTAAGGCTATTGTTGAATAAGTTGCAATTGCTTGACTACCTAGCAAAGAGGTCGATCACTTTTCAAGAGTTTGATTATGAAATATGGAGTAAACCAGCGAAGTTGCAGAGCATCCTTGAGTACCTTGTGGATTTCAAGAAGCCAAAAGAAGTCTTGGTTGAAGGTAGTGACCGGGAAGATCTATTCAAAATTGATATGGTCTCCATTCCATCTTAGTATGTTGCTATAAGGCACTATCTATCCATCAGAGAGGCTAGAGCCGCTATGTTGAAGGCTGAAAAGAGAAAATTTAGGTAGAAGCCTTGAAGTTTTCCTTGATTGTAGGAACACCATATCAACAAGTGGTGTGTTTATGGCCGATGTGTCATGTCTGATGATGTTCTATTTATCTTGGAAGATTGCTTATGAAGGACACTTCACTTGATGGTTCATTGCATAGAAAGCTTTGAGAGCTGGACATTGGTGGCCATCCATTTTTCAAGATGCATTTGCATATGTCAAGAGATGTGATACATGCTAGAGACATATTATAATAGGGAGAATTGAAAGCACCCATTGACTCCTATAATGGCTATACTACCATTTGAGAAGTGGGACATTGATTTTGTTGAACCTATACACCCTTTGTAACTACATGGAAATGTCGTATCACTCTGGCAATATACTATTTTACGAAGTAGTCTAAAGCTGGCGCTACAATGAAGGATGATGCAAAGGAAACTGCTAGTTTATTTTGAAACAGATTGTTTACCATTTTGGTCTACCTAAGGAACTTGTGTCTAATCATAGGAAACATTTTTTGAATAAAGTAATTAAGTCTTTGATAGAAGCACTAAAAATTAAACATAACAAGATAAAACCTCACAACCCCCAAGCTAATGGACAAGTAGAGAGTACCAATAAGCAACTTGTGGAAATTTTATCAAAGGACTGCATCTGAAGTTAAGCGTTATTGGGATAAGAAATTGTATGTGGCTGTTTTGGCTTATCATACAACATTTAAAAGAGCTACATGCCACACCCTTTTAAATTAGTATATGGGGAAGAGTGTTTTTTATCTTTGGAGATTGAGCTGCCTACAAAGAAAGGTTCATTTCCCTTGCACATCTTGACAAGATTCAATTACAAGACTTGCTACATCAAGAAATAAGAAAAAAGTGGATGAAAATGCTTCATGACCTTTGGGCTAAGAAGTATAAATTTGCTAAGGCACAATTGGTCTTATATTATGTTGCTCATCTTGAGCTTTTCATAGGCAAGTTGGAACCCAAATGGGATGGTCTTTATAAAATTATTAATATAGGAAAAAATGGCTCTACCATCCTTTTAGCAAATTTGCAAGGGGTAGAGTTCAAAACTAAAGTAAATTTCAATAAACTAAAGCCCTATTATGTATAGGGGCTGACCTCAAATTTGGTACCTATGTACATCCTTTAGGAACCAGCTTAAACTTGTAGAGGGTATCAAGACTAAGATAGAGAAGCTTGCCAACTCAAAGAAAGAGATCAAATAATAAAAATATCTACAACATGTATAAATGAAGGTGTGTAAAAAGGGGTTCTAACCCCTAAAATAAGTAAATAAAGAAAGAAAAAATCCAAGAGCAGATGATCATTGCCTTGCAAGGGCTTGGTAGGTTCCTCAGAACAAGTCAAACTCGGGGCCAATACCTTGTCTTTTTGGGGTGGCATCTTGGAGAAAAAGTAAAAGTGAGCAAAAGAAAAGGATTCAGTATCACCTTCTTGTGAGAGTTGATAGACTCTTGGGTATTGAGATAGGACCTGAGGCTGATGCCATGTTCTCCTTGGGTAACAACACACTCTCATCTCCCTCCTTGTTACACAGTGGAGTATAAAGCATGGAAGAAAAACAAGAATGTGGTAAAATGGAAAAATGTATAGACTAGGCTACAAGAGTCCTCGCCTAGTAGGAGTTCTTGGTCCAATTTTCCTAGGTCAGGTACGCTGGTCAGACCACCACTTAGGATGACTCCTTTGATAGTTCTTTCTAGACATTGTGTTGAAGCTATTGGTTAGTGACTAGCTCTAGATCTCTGTCAGATTATGCTTGATCTATCGCTCGTGGACTTCATGCTTTGATCTTGTTAGGGGGTAGGGTGAGAGCTATGTTTGTGCTCTATTGTGTATTTTTCTTTGTAGCAAATTAATGCTCTTTATGGTTTTGATTTGTGCAGTTTAGTTCATGGACTGAATGGGATAAGTTGCCATATCTTGTGGTCACCAATGAGAGTGGATTTTATAGTAAGGATTCAAGTGCAAAAAGACCCTAAGACCCGTAAAAGATGCATTTTTGGTGCAAAATGAAATCGTCATGGATCAAGGAGCTTGAGTTTTTCTAGATGCATTTCGATGCCAAGATTCCAATGCAAGTGTCCATTCATCAATCCCCACATTTAATGGTCATAATGTTTGGCATTATGAAGCAATTGTTGTATCTAGAACCTAGAAAGCATGTGACAAAGGCTAAGATCATAAATTTCAATGCCAGTCGTTCTAGTCGGATTGCAATTCCAAGACTGTTTGCCCCTCCAACCGAGCTAAAACCACTTCGACTCAAGTGTGAAAAGACCAAAATGGAATTAGATAAGTTGTAGGTTAGTAATTAATCATGCTTAAGAGTTTAAAAACTCAAGAAATCAAATGAAAGGGGTGGAGGGGGTGCATTTTTTTCGGTGCCTCCTCCCCCTAAAAATTTGATATTTTCAAACTGCAACAATTCCCTTCCTACTCTTGGGCATCAGATTTACCATTTTTTTGCTCTCCATGGTGCGCAAATTGGATGCTATATGTGCGTATTGAACTCTGAAAGGTCCCCAAGAAGAAAAAACTCTACAAAAGCTTCATTAAAGCAATAAAAGAGTTTGCACGACTGCAATCTCCCCCCATGCCTTGTGTGAGTGCTTCACAAGGCATGTATTTATAGATTTATTAATCTCCAAGATAAAGAATAGCCCAATTTACAATTAGTATGCTTTTGGCTTTTGTGTTTTCTTTTGCCTAAATAAAGAATAAAGTTTTTGGGCATCCAAAAAGTCAAGATGTACCCAAATACAATGTCCAATAATGAGATATTTAAACCGAGCACCTATGCGCATACAAAAATAATAAATATTTATTAAATACTTTAATAAATAAGCGTACCTAAATAAATATTGATGCCATGCCTTAAGTGATAAGACGTGTGCCCATGAAAAATAATAATTCTTCTAAGTAATTTGAATACATGCCATTGCTTGGTGCTTAAGAGTCTAAAAACTCAAGAAATGAAATGAAAGGGGGGGAGGGGATGCATTTTTTTTGGTGTCTCCTTCTCCCCCTAGAAATTTGATATTTTCAAACTGTAACAATTCCCTTCCTACTCTTGGGAATCAGATCTACCATTTTTTCACTCTCCATGGTGCACAAATTGGATGCTATATGTTCGTATTGAACTCCGAAAGGTCCCAAGAAGAAAAAACTCTACAAAAGCTTCATTAAAGTAATAAAAGAGTTTGCACGACATGAGACAAAAAGACCAATTGGGTGCAATCTCCCCCCATGCCTTGTGTGAGTGCTTCACAAGGCATGTATTTAAAGATTTATTAATCTCCAAGATAAAAAATAGCCCAATTTACAATTAGCATGCTTTTGGCTTTTGTGTTTTCTTTTGCCCAAATAAAGAATAAAGTTTTTGGGCATCCAAAAGGTTAAGATATACCCAAATACAATGTCCAATAATGAAATACTTAAACCGAGCACCGCCTATGCACATACAAAAATAATAAATGATTATCAAATACTTTAATAAATAAGCGTGCCTAAATAAATATTGAAGCCATGCCTTTAATGATAAGACGTGTACCCATGAAAAATAATAATTCTTCTAAGTAATTTGAATACATGCCATTTTCCGGTGCTTCCCAATGCCACCGCTGTTTGCTCTACACATCAACTGAAGCATTCACAATTGTTAGAAAATAATAAAATAAAATCCACAAAAGTGAATACCTAGCAATCTTCAACTACAAAATAATTAAATAGGTTGGAACTCTGTCCTAACCTTAATTTAATATGAGTGAACTCTAAACTCATAAACATCCATTAATTTAAATATGTATTTTTTGGAATCACCCGCCGTGGAATCACTCACGTGCACATTAAATTAATTTGACACCCAAAAAGGACAGGCATCCCCATCAACTTCTTACACAAGGAATCCACATTATGTACGAGCCTCGGCAAATATATATAGTTTTATGGAATCCATTGAAAAACCTCACAAAATCCACCATGGAATATGCCTATAGTTTTATGGAATCCAGGAGAAAACGTCACGGAATCCACCATGGAATACACCTCCTGGCATCATACCCCTAAGGTGGAATAGCAATTGTCCTCAATTGCTATTAGCTCAATGTGGAGCGAGTAGTGAGGGGTAAGCACTTAGGTCGCGGGCATGCATCCATTGGCTTCTTCAACAGGATGATTTTTAAACTTAACCAAATATCTAGAATACCTACGGTCATTTCTAATGGTCATAAAGTCAGTGTCTAGAATAGTTTCAGGTAATTGGCCTCTAAAAAGGTCGTAATAAACTGATATGAAAAGTATTATGGATTTTTCAATATTGAGGTATTTCTAGTTTAAAGTCATTATCATTGATCTTGTGAATTATTTTGAAAGGTCCATAAAATCTAGGTGCTCATTTAACAACAGGGTGTTTATCAACACTTTGCAATCTTCTCTTTTCAATGTGTAACTAAACATAATCATTAACATTGAGACTCATTGATGCCAGAAGGCATATTCCATGGTGGATTCCATGAGTTTTTCCACGATGGATTCCGTGAGGTTTTGCAATGGATTTCGTAAAACTATATTCACTTGCTGGGGCTCGTACACAAGGTGGATTCCTTGTGCAAAAAGTTGATAGGGATGTCTATCTTTTTCGAGCGTCACGTTAATTTAATATACAAGTGTGTGATTCCATAGCAGGTGATTATGTAAAATACATATTTAAATTAATGGATGTTTATGAGTTTAGAGTGTGCACTCGTATTAAATTAAGGTTAGGATAGAGCTCCAACCTATTTATTTATTTTAAAGCTGAAGACTCCTAGGTATTCACTTTTGTCAATTTAATTTTATTATTTTCTAACAACTGGGAATGCTTCAGTTGATGTATAGAGCAAGTGATGCTGGTGTTGGGAAGCACTGGGCAATAGCGTGTATTCAAGTTACTTAGAAAAAATTATCATTTTTTATGGGTGTGCATCTTATCATTAAAGGCATGGCATTAATATTTATTTAGGCACGCTTATTTATTGAAGCGCTTGACATACATCTATTATTTTGTAAGCACGTGGGTGCACAATTTAAATATTCATTATTGGACATTGTATTTGGACACTACCCGACTCTTGGCTCGCCCAACCACTTTATTCTTTATTTGGACAAAAGTAAATACAAAAAGATAAAGCATGCTAATTGTAAAATTGGGCTATTTTTTAGCTTTGAGATGAATAAATTTACAAATACATGCTTTGTGGAGTGCTCACACAAGGCATGGGGGGAGATTGTATCCAATTGGTCTTTTTGCTTTATGTCGTGCAAGTCTATTCTCTTGATTTTTGAGCTTAAAGTAGAGTTATTTGTTCTTGGAGACCTTTCAGCACTCGCTACGTACACATACAATATCCGATTTGCACATTAGTGGTATCAAAGCGAAGCTAAGATCAAGGGCTTTCAATTGCTTACCATCTTGCATGAAGGCAAAGCTCCTAGAACGAACGGGCCCTGTAGTCAGTCTCACGACAATCCGTCAATACCAATGTGTTCTTGGCAATGAAGAACCCCTTGCTGTGATGTTGGATCATGAAGGACTAGTCTCTGCTGATGGAGGACCACCTAAGAAGATCCTTTGTAAGTCTTTTGGGCATAATAGATAATAGAGAAGAAGCTTCATTAAGTTTAAGTTTATTAAGCTTAAAAAGCTTAAGAAAAGCTTAAGCTTTTCAAAAGTTCAATGTCGACAGTGGCAGCATGTACTATGGCAATGACGTCAACGTCAAGATCCTCTCGTCCCATCACAGACCAAATGATTAGTTAAAGCTTTTTTCTTTAAAAGCTAAAGCTTAAGGTTTTAAGCTATTACTAAAGTTTCAAAATTTCAAGCTTAAATCTTCTCCATAGCCGGCGTTCACACTGAGTCAATCCTGAACTCATTTTCAACCTCCCTGCAAGCCTCTATTCACACACAGCCTGTGACAGAGATAATTTCTAGCAAGCAGATTGCTATATGCAGTCTTCATAGGTAAAATATTCGTTGAAGAAGGATTTCATCAACTTCTATATCAGCAAAGAAGAAAGATCGCAAAATGCTACTTTTTTTAAAAAAGAGCAAGTCTTCTAAACCCGACTTTGAGCTACGCTCATCCTGCTAACAATATTTCGAGTGTGTGAGGTTGTTTGAAATTTTTCATGATGACCGATCAAAACATGGAAGATTTTATGGCCGAAGGTGATTTACCGGAACCAACGATGGAGCAAAAATTGGACCTAATTATAATGCAACTTCAAGAGGAACGAAGAGCATGTCAAAATTTGCAAGCTCAATTGGCCACTCTTCAATGATTTACTGCCGATCAAGATGGACCGCAAATTGAAGTGGTTGTACGAATCATGATTGATGCGACACTCAAAGCACAATCTATCCAGAAAGAATCCAAGATAAGTAAAAGAAATTTCAAATTGTACTTTTAATGGGTTACACAATGGAAAGACTGTTCTCGCTTTTATAAGTCAGTTTGATGATTATTTCCATGAAGAACAGTATGCCAAAAAAGACAAACTCAAGTGTGTCACTAATCATTTAGTGGACAAAGCATCACTATGGTGGACTGTTGTCGACAAAAGTATTGATTGTCCTATTACTTGGGAGACTTTTCAAAAGAAAGTTGCAGAATTTTCTTCCACCTCAATTCTGTGAAAAAGTAATCAAACAGTGGGATCTTCTGCAACAAAGAGTTTGCGAGCCTATTTCACAATATACCAAGCATTTCTGGAATGCCTTATTGTAACTTCAAATGCTCAAAGAAGATGTACCTGAGGTGACCCATAAGTGTAAGTTTATGTCTGTTTTCTTGGTCACTTCTATGTGGAAGTGAATATGTTCAAGCCAATGACTCTCGAGGATGCGATTTTCTTGGCCCATGATACTAAAGACAAAATTCAAGGATGAGAGAAGCTTTGTTAACCCGAGGACTCATTATGTAAAGCACCTTATCTATATAATCAAATTGAACAGAAAGAAATTCAAACCCAAGTTGAAGAATTGTTAACCCGAGGACTCATTAGGCCTAGTAGTTCTCCTTTTGGTGCACCTGTCCTATTAGTTAAAAATAAAAATAACACCTATAAGATGTGCATTGATTATCATGCCCTAAATAAGATCACTGTCAAGAATAGATAACTGATCCTAGGGTAGACGACCTCATGGATAAACTACAAGGGGCTACAATATTTAGCAAAATAGATCTTAAATCTAGATACCATCAAGTACAGCTAGACACATCTGATATTTTCAAAACTACATTTAGGACTCAATTTAGACATTACAAACTCCTTATTATGCCTTTTGGTTTAACTAATGCACCATCCACATTCAGTTGTATGATGAATTGCATATTTTTGAAGTATCAGCATTGTGTCATTGTTTTCTTTGATGACATATTGGTTTTTAGTAAAAATGAAAACGAGCATTATGAACATTTATCCTTGGTTTTCAAATTATTGAAAGAGAATCAATTATATGATAATCCTGAAAAGAGTAAATTTTTCCAAACCCACATTGAATATTTAGGACATATTGTTTCATCTGAAAGTATTAAAGTTGATCCTAAAGAGATACAAGTGATTTTGAATTGGCCGATACCTAAAAATGTGCATGAATTACGTTCTTTCTTAGGTCTTGCTAGCTTTCACATAAAATTTGTGAGAAATTTTTCATTGCTTGCATTACCTTTGACAAATTTATCAAAGAAACTCATTGTGTATCATTGGTCTGAAAATCAACAAAAGTCTTTTAATTTACTGAAACATGTCTTAACACATGCTCCTGTATTGCAACTACCTAACTTTAATAATTCATTCTTCCTAGTAGTCACTAATACTAGTGGATCTGGAATAGGAGCTGTCCTTATGCAAGATTCACATCCCATAGCCTACTCTAGCTACAAACTTAGACCCTTTGAACTCAAGTATTCTACCTATGATAAGGGATTGTTAGATGTAGTACAAGCTTTATGACAATGGAAACACTATTTAATGGGATCTGAATTCATGATCAAAACTAACCAATAAAGTATCAAACATCTCCTTAGCTAGCCACAACTCTCTAACTTTCATATTAAATGGGATGCTTTTATTCAAAGTTTCCACCCACTTATCCAATATCAACTTGGAAAAGAAAATGTTGTTGCAGATGCATTGAGTAGAAGACCAACTATTCATAATATCTCTATGATATATTTTGTTTTCCTTATCCCTATGAAAGATACCTATGATCAAGACCCTAGTTTTCAAGGTAATTGGAATAAAATAGTTGTAAACAACTGGATTCCAATAGATTCATTGTCTTATTCTGATGGATTTATGTTTTATGAGAAAAGGTTATGTGTAATTGTTCCATTTAGATAATTTGTGTTGCACGAAATTCATAGTCCCCCATATCAAGGCCATAGAGGTATTATTTCCACTTTACGTACATTGATTAAATTCTGCAATAATTTTTGGACTACTTTGTTTGCTAATTTAGGTACAAATATCGACTTTTCATCTACATTTCATCCTGAAACAAATGGGCAAACAGAAGCTACAAACAATACAATTTTGGATCTTTTGTGTGCATACACAATTTCAAAACCACAAACATGGGATACACACTTGCATTTACTTCAGTTTTCATACAATAACACACCACACATAACTAAACGGAAATCACATTTTAAAATCATTTATGGATATAGATTGCCTACACTTGTTATCTCATTGTGAAACAAAGCTAAAGCTATTGATGATATTGCCAATATGCATGCTATTATTTTTGCTGAAGTTAAAGACATGATTGCAAAAGCCCAGCAATGATACACAAAACAAACTAACAATAAAAGGAAAGCTATGAGTTTCACAGTTGATGATTATGTTTGGTTACACATTGAAAAGAGAAGATTACAAAGTGTTGAGAAACACCCTATTGTAAAGCTGGCTCCTAGATTTTATGGACATTTCAAAATCATTCGCAAAATCAATGATAATGCATTTAAGTTAGAATTACCCCAACACTGGAAAATCCACAATACTTTTCATATCAGTTTGTTACGACTTTTTAAAGGCCAATTACCTATCCACCTTGTCTACAAAAACCCTCCTTTGTCAAAAGAAGAAACTGAAATCCTTGAACCCGAAACTATTCTAGACACTGATTATATGACTACTAGAACTGGCCATAGATATTCTAGATATTTGGTAAAGTTTAAAAATCATCCTGTTGAAGAGGCCCAATGGATGCATGCTCATGATCTAAGTGATTACCCCTCACTTGTAATGAGCGAGGATCACGAGAACATGGCATGGGAACATACCAGTCACACTGACAGTATATAAGGTGTAAGAGGATATTTTGAGGCATCACAAAGTTATCAAGAATCTCTCTTTTCACCTTCTCAAGCTTTCATGGCTTCTTCTTCTTCCTCCCTTTTCTCTCTTTCTCTCTCTTCTCCCTATCTTTCTCTCTCCTCTTCTTCTTCTCCTGCAATCCTTCTCTCTCTTCTCTCCCTTAGTTAGGACAGTTAGGTCTCTTTCATTACAAGTGGTATCAAAGCTTTGTCCTTGATCCTTTTATTTTCCCATAGATTTAGAGTTCTCACAATTTCCCACAGTTAGAAAACCTCAGTTACATCTCTCTCACAGGTACACAGGAGTACTCAAGCAGGCTGTCAGCCCTCTTGAAGACTATGGCAGCCTTTCTTGGAGCTTTCCCAAGAACCATGGACACATCTGGAGGCGAGCATACAAATTTGACAAATCGTCACTAATTTCATGTGAGTTCCTTGAGGGTTTTGGGCAAAAGGAGTGTAATAGAGTTAGAGAAGCCCAAAAGCATAGTTACTTTTTTAAGATGTTGAGTGTTGAAATGACTTGTTTTTTGGCTGATTTTTGTTGTTTTTGAGAGCTGAATGGTTGATTTTATGAGATGATTGATTGATTTAGAAGTGGTTTGAGAGTGTTTTAGATGATAATGATTGCGTTTTGGAATATCATGATGTTTGTTGGTGGTTCTATGATGTTCTGATAGGTTCTGTATACCTTCTGTTTTGGTCTGTTTTGGTCTGTTTTGTTCTGATTGTCTTCTGTAAGGAGGGATGGAGTATTGATTAATGAAGATTGAGATCTTGTGAAAGTTTATTGAATGGTTTGTGAGAGTTTGGAATGGTTTTAGAATGAGTTATGTGGTTTTGATGACCTTCTGTAGCCTTCTGTAGGTCTTCTGTAGAGCTTCTGTCTCTGTTCTATCTCTATTCTGTTCTGTACTGTAGCTGTTCTGGTACAGTTCTGTAGACTGTTCTGTATGCTTCTGTAAGTGTTCTGTGGAATGTATGTGTGACTTTGGGGAAGTTTTCTAGCCTTGGAAAGAGGTGAATACAAGTGTAAAAGAGTTGGAAGAAGTGGAAGAAGTAGCTGCTGAAGACTCAAGTGAAGACTAGAGTGAAGTGACAGTAGTGAGCTATGAAAGGACACTGTAGTGGCTTTGGTGACTCTTCATATCAGACATACCTCTTGGGAGGGGTATCCACGACCTAAGAGTGACTATTGAGAGTGATTTTTGAGAGATTGTAGTGAGGATATGATGTATTATTGATGGAGAGAGAGAGAGAGAGTCAGAGATAGCCAATTCTACTCAAACAGAGTGATTGTATATGAGAGATTGAGAGAGAAGATTATGAAGATATTGAAGATGAATACTATGTGATGTATTTCCATTCCAAGATGGTGTATTCCTTTGCTTTCTTTGTTCTATTGATGGATTTTGTGAAGATGTTGAAGAATATGGTTGATTCTATTAAAATCCGTGGGAGATCTACATGATGCTGCATGAAGATTTGTTGTGCCTGATGTTCTTTTCTTCATTGTGATCATATGAAACATGATAAACAAGCTTGTTGATGGTACAAGATAGATTTTCTTGCAAGAGAATTCCCTTTTTCTTGGTGTTCCTCTCGGGGCTCCATGTTTTTGGTGCGCAGCCGGGGAATCTTGCCATCAACAAGCACCAGAAGAGGCTGAAAATGAAGGAAATGGCATTGCCAAGAAGAGAAGAATTCAATGGATGTTTGTAAAGTTCCTTCTTCCACTGAAGAGTTGGAATTTCTCATAATCAAAGCCACTTTCCACAAGAAGTTCATCCCACAATGGCGGAAACACATCGCCATCATGATGCATGCTCTATGTGGTGGACAGTTTCCTCTTCCTGTTGAAGCAGCAGAAACTTGCATCTTGGTGGCAAACTGTTTGGGAACAAACTGAAGAGCAGAAACAGAGAGAATGACCATCCATGGAAGATTTGGCATTCATTGAGAAGTTTCCAGACAACATCAAGTGGGAGATTGTGAAGAAGCTTCAGAAGTCTTGGTCTGTAGAGGTTCACAGGGACAAGAAGGAAAAGAGTCGGAATTTGTTCGTGGATCCTCAACAGCAAGATACATGGGATGCTTGGTGTATTGATAATCTTCTGTTTGTTCAATTAGCAACCCACTGGAAGTTGGTAGACAGAGTGTTTTTCACAACATACACTGTTGAAACCATTAGAAGCTGGCATTACTATGATGATGGCACCACCACAATGCTCAGACAGATGCATTTTGACACCTTCAGAACCGAATACCTTCCTCTGTGCAGTGGCATGAAAGCAAAATTCAGGGACGTTGAAAAGAAAGAAGTAGAAGAAATGTTGGCAAGAGAGTCCTCCAGAGACTGAAGCCTTCTGTTAACCCTCTATGGAGCACTAACAACATAGTGGAGCCAACCCCCTGATGAATGACGCAATAAAGAGGCAAGCTTTAGAACTTGTCCAGAGGTACGTGAGAAGAGAGAAAGCAAAAATCAAGGCTGAGAACGAGCTCGCAGCAGAAGCCGCCTTTGACGCCCTTGCGGAACTCTTTATAGAAGTCCCAATGGCACATCAAGCCCTTCCTCCTCCTGCTGGAGGTCCACTTCCAAGCCAGATCCGTCCTGGAAATATTGATGATAGGCCAGCGAATGTAGTCCCATTGCCAGTTTTTAAGGGAGAGTACAATGAAGACCCCGATCTTCATGTAGCAGAGTTTATGGTAGCATGTGAGGCTAACAATGCCAGAACCCCTGAGCATTGGTTAGCAATATTCCCCGCCACTTTCAAGGGCGCAGCGTTTCAGTGGTATGAGAGACAAGCAGCAGGAACTTTTGGCACATGGGACGACCTGAAGTTGGCCTTCCTCACTAAATTCAAGCGTGAAGGTTTTGAAGAACGAATGAGAGAGGAATTTATGAACCTAAGTCAGTCCTCTGGAGAAAGAGTAGAAGCCTATGTCTCACGAATGGAATCCATCCTGAAGAGATTGACTAACCATAATCTAGATGATGGCATTCAAAAGGGGGTGTTTCTCAGAGGATTACAACCAGAAGTCCGTAAGTTTGTGGAGTTGCAAAGACCAGCCACACTACAAGCTGCAACAGAAGGTGCAAGACTGTACGATGAAGTGGAAGCTCGATTAGCGATGAATACAGGAAGAGGAGTCCTACCTCCTCTGATGCCAGGAATGATGTATCCACCAAATGCAGTTCCAGGGACTGTTCCCTACCCTTACCAACAGATGCCCCCAGTATCACAGTACAGTGCACCAAATCCACAGTGGCCACAATCCATGCCTCAAATGGTGGTTCAACCACAACAACAATGGTCCCAACCAATTTCCTCAATGCCAAATCAGCAGCAACAATGGAATCCTACCAACTGGAGCCAACAACCAATAGTTCAAACAGGAGCTCTGAATCAGAATCAGAACAGAGACCCCTCTGTACCAGCCCAACCCGTTTATGCAGTGATTACAGAGACTCCTCAAAACCCTCCTGCCAGTACGTTAGGAGGAGAAAGCTTGAAGGATTACTTATCCAACTCAGTTGCAAACATCAAAAAGGAGTTGATGGATGTGATTACAGAGCAGCTTCAGACGCTGAAAGTGAATACCGCGAGCATATCCAACGTTGTAGGAGCAGGAAAAGATGTGATGCGGTCAAATACTTGGTGTTGTAAGTGTCATCAAGCAGGCTATTTAGCCACTGAATGTACACGCAAACCAACCATTCCTGGAGCCTTTTGTTCCTACTGTTTGCGGAAGAATCATACAAAGGACATTTGCTCTCTGAAGGAGATGCATGATAGGAGAAGGAAGGAAGAAGACGCAAGATTCAACTTGCTGGAATCCAAAATGACAACACAAGATATTGGACCCAAGCCTAGAGAGTTTGGTCCTAATTTCGGATCCAGAAGATTTCCCTCTCAAAGTTACAGAGGAAGACAGTCTGGTGGTGGTCAGAGATCAGAAGTGGAGTGTTACAGATGCGGAGAAAAGGGACACATTTCACCAAATTGTCCAAATCCTCGAAGGTCAGTGGATTACAAGCCCTTATGCAGTTGATGCAAAGGAGAAGGCCACACTGCAAAAGACTGTCCAAGCCCAGCCCCAGTGAAAAACAGTGCTACTAATAGTCCAGCCAAGGCCCAAGAGCCTACCTCCAATTTGGTGGAATTGGAAGTTGCTGCCATCACGCGTGCAAAGCAGAAGGAACCACCTATCCAGAAAGAAAATAACCCTCCTGCCAGAACAGTGAAGTTCAAACTTCCACCAGAAAAACAGAACAGAACAGAGCCTAACAGTGCCGTACAGAGCCCTACAGTGCCACAGAGAGTTACAGAGACAGGACCAGAGGTCCAGGATATAGAAGAGGAGGAGGTGCCACAAGTGACAGAAGAAGTTCCCATGATGCCTCTGTTGGAAGAAAGAGGGAAAATGAAAATGGGTGTTGCTCCATTCCCTAACCGGTTAGAGAAGCCAGTGGATCCTATTATGGAATACGATCTAGTCAGAGATCTAGATACCTTTAAACCAAACCTCACATTCCGACAATTATTGATGTTGTCTCCCAGTTGCCATAAAAGATTCAAAAGTATACTGATAAGAAGACGTGGCTTAAGGATTGCTCCCTCAACAACAACAAAGTCCAACAAGGCTCCAGAGCCTGTAAAAGAAGTGGATGTAGCTAATGCTTTCCTAGATCCAGGTACTCTAGAGACTGGTGTGTGGATAGAAGGCTGCTTCATTGCAAATGCACTGATTGATGGTGGTTCATCAGTAAACATTATGACTGATGTGACAATGAAGGATCTAGGCTTACAAGGTGTGCAACCCACCCAATGGCTCATCAGATTGGCAGATCAGAGTAGAATCAAGCCTTTGGGCATTCTCCCATATGTGAAGACTACAGTGGCTGGAAAAGATTATTGGCTAACCTATTTGGTGGTGAAGCCAAACTCTTATGGTACATCTTATCCTCTGTTACTGGGCAGACCATGGCTTTTTGAAGCCAGAGCAAGGATGGATTGGTTCAAAGGAACTTTGACTTTGGGTAGAGGACCCAACAAAGTGGTGTTGAAACTGTATGGTTCTCAAAAAGGACATGGATCCACCTCTTGGAATTATCTTCTGACTCCCCTAATGAGGCTACAGATGGAACATCAGCAGACAAAGATGCTGTCAAACAGATCCTTCCCAAGAAAACAGTGGCACATTCCTTAACAGTGGATACTGTAAGCCGACTTCCAAAAGATACAAAGCCATTATCAATGGGTGAATACTTTCTGCCTAAATCGGGCATGACTTCTGAAATCACTTCTGACAGTGAGATAGAAGCATGGATGTACTGCTCTCCCTGTTACATGGCCATAGTAGAAACAGAGACAGAGACAGGAGAGGAAACAGAGAATCTATTCTTCTGTTACAGAGCTCCTACAGAGACAGAAGCAGAAGCAGAAGCAGGAGTAGTAACAGAAGCAGTAACAGAAGCAGAAGTAGAAGCAGCGACAGAGACAGAAGAGGATGGATATGATATGGATGAAGAATATTATGAAAGTGAAATGGAAGAGTCTATCCCACCTGAAGAGGATACATTTGAAGAAGAAGTTCCAGAAGCATCAGAAGCAGACGAGCTCATGCTATGGGATAGAATGGTGATGGTACCATTTGGTCTAGTAAATGGATCTTCTCATATGCAAAACCTTTATAAGACGTGGATTAAGAAGAACAAGCCGTTGTCGTGCTGCTGCGCATTCGAGGTGTGAAATCCACCAAAGGTTGTGTGTGTGACATTTGTTACTTTATACATATTTAGTTGTTGTGTTTACAGTTTTGTTTTGCGTGGGTAGTAAAGTGGAGAAGGGCAAACTGATAGGTCAGATGTGAAGAGGATGCGGTCTGAGGAGATTTTGAGTGCTGCTTTGCTGAAAGGTTTAAAATCTGCCTATGTGATCTCAGCTGTGACAAATAATATACATGCAGGGGGTGGCAGCAGAAGCAAAGAACATTGGCAAATTAGAGGCATATATTTCTTCTGTTTCTGAGGATAATGAGAGCAGTGGTGACTGTGAGAAATTCCTTGGTGAGCTAAAAAAAAAAATCAGGAAGGATGGTGGATGTTGTCAGATTCAGTTGACAATGGTGCATTATATCAGAGCCATGCTCAAGGATCAGTGTTTTATGTTAAATGTTCAGATTTAAGGGTTCATGTGTTGGCTGCAATAGCTATGGTGCCCAAAAGCACTTCAGGAGTCTTTGCACTCTGTGATGACTAAAATAGCTAGAATAAGTATCTACTGCTTTTCTGAAAAAGGGCGCTTTTTTGGTAGAAGGGAGAAGCCGTTTTTGGGGAGCGCGGAAAAATCTGGAGGGAAAAGCAAAAAGGAAGAGCCCGAAAAAGAGAGGGGGACTGAAACAGAGAAGGAGGAAGATGGTACTCTGCGGCTCCAGGGGAGTTTACGCTGAATCAGAGAAAAGAGGAAGGAACGGAGCATAGGAAAAACAGAGGATTGGAGGGGGGAGCTACGAGAAGTCCAGAGAAAGGATTGGAGAGGAAGCTGAAGCCGAAGCCGAAGTTGACGAAGCTGAAGGCAAAGACAAAGTTGATGAAGTTGAAGGCGAAGCATCAGTCGAGACAAAGATGACAACTAGGAAGATGAAGCCGAAGACGCAGTAACAACGACGAAGAAGAAGCATCATTGAATGGTAGAAGAGGAGCGAGGCCGCAGCGAAACCAAAGAAGCTGAACGAAGAGAAGTCAAAAGCAATCGAAGATGAAGAGACAAATGAAGAAAGGAGGCCACGACGAAGAATCGACGATGATGAAGGCTGTTGTTTCTATAATTCCGTGCAGCTGCTCTAAACGGGAAGGAGCAGTACTATTGTCCTCCTGTGAGTCGTAGGCCTCAGCCGCTTGCCGCTACCCTTCTGACCAGGCGGAGTGAAGAGCTTTTGTGCTTTGGAAGGCCACCAAAAGATCATACCGTGAGGCTCCATTCAATAAAATCCAGAGGCAGATTCCGGCCAACTCGAGCTGCTCTTGACGAAGCAAATATACCATTGACAGCCCCGGACCTTCAGAGTCTCGATCGGATGCTTGAAGAAGGAAACCAGCATCGACGACAAGGGAGGAAGCATCAGAGCCTACATGGACAAAAGGAAAGTGTTACTGCAACAAGAAGACTGTAACAAAGAAGGTGCTGAATATGTAAGCCGAAGATGAAGAGGATCGAGAGAGGCGACTACTGAATCCAAAGACAATGAGGAAGAAAGGCAGAAAATCCATGTCCGATTTGCAACGGAGTTCGGTTCTACAAGGCAAAGAATTCCTTCTGATTTTGTTCCGCTTACGAGAGCAAGACTTGCTGGAAAGGTTTGGCATCTGTGGAGACTATTGCTGATGCTGTAAGAAAATCTGAAATCACAAAAGAAGAACTAAGGGTTAAAGACATCAAGCAACTTATGGATATGCTAGTGCTGGATGATGGAAGACATGATACGTGTCCCAAAACTTGGTATATACAAGGACACTGTGTTGTATCGAGGCTCACAAAGTCAGTTTTCTGAATCTTCAGCCTTCACCAGTATTCCTTGTGGAGTTTGTCTTGTTTTGCATGAGTGCATAGACAATGGTCTCATTTCTCCCAAAATTTGTGTTTATTTCCAAAATTGGTTGAAATTTTAATTGAAGATGAAGTGTATACACACACACACATTCTCTCTCTCTTTTCATTAAACAC
Source organism: Lygodium microphyllum (assembly GCF_053477565.2). Taxonomy (NCBI): domain Eukaryota; kingdom Viridiplantae; phylum Streptophyta; class Polypodiopsida; order Schizaeales; family Lygodiaceae; genus Lygodium; species Lygodium microphyllum. Next base: position 25,076,510 of record NC_141144.1, on the reverse strand, counting down.
ACACACTCTCTGATAAAGGCAGTCAAATCAATCTTAAGCAAAAGCAAGAAAGTCTACATGTTGGCTGAATTGAAACCTTCAAAGGAGCTAACTGGTTGGGCTTGGTACACAGATAACCAGTTTGATTCAGAGTTTATAAGTGTGCTGAAGCTGCATTGTGTGGAATGAACATGACAAATTGCAGAGAAGATAATGGTGTAGTTCATGTGTATTGAAAGCTTTTTTTTTGAGAGAAAGGAGCGAGCTTTTGACATCTTTGCAAGTTGTCATGCTGAGCGTCGGGCACCTCGAATTCCAAGTGTTTGAAAAGCTCTGGGACATGGTTTGTGACCTTTAACGGCTGATAGAACTGAAAGGCAACATTCATCAATGAAGACCATACTCTTGGAAATTTTCTTTGAAATGTATATATGATCTATGCATTCGAGAGGCTGCTCGGATTTCTTCATCTTGAATCTTGATACTCTTATTGACAGAAATAAAACAGAGTCCTGACATTATTTTCTCATCTTGTTTATTCATATGTTTGATCTTTTATCCTGAAATTTATCAAGGTCTTCTGAAGACGCGACTTTGCTTTCACAAACCCTTCGACACCGTCTTTTAGCAGTGGCTCATGCCGTCCTTACCCATCCTTGCCAAAGAAAGATGATGATGATGCACCGTGCCAACAAGCACCAGTCCCACAAACCCAACAGGCATCAGAGGGTCCCTGTTATGTGACGTTCCTGGATGTGTCATCTTCAGAAGAGGAGTCTTCAAGTCAAGAGGTAATTAATCTTGAAACCAAACCCGAAATGGCTCTAATCCCATTCCAACGTCTTAAGGAGCAACCTAAGTCTCCACCAAAAGAAGAAGTTGGTTCTAGTGGGACATCAAAAGAGGACACCACTCCCTTGAAGGAGTCGGATCTGTACCCAGAAGCAGTCCGCGGGACCTTCATCCGTGAAGTAGAAGGTGAAAGGCAGTTAACCTTTGTGGATGCAGAAGGCAGAGAATGCCACTTGAAGGTGGGTAGCAGTCTCCCAGAAGAGGAGTTGTCAACCTTGTACAACTTGTTGAAAGAAAATTTGGACGTGTTTGCATGGTCTTACAAAGACCTAAAGGGGATTGATCCCACAATATGTCAACATCATATTGACTTGGAGCCTGATGCCAAGCCAGTACGGCAACGACAGAGGCGAATGAACCCGAATTATTCCACATTGGTGAAAGCGGAGCTGCTCAAGCTTCTGGAAGCCGAATTCATCTATCCAGTGGCAAATAGTGAATGGGTTTCACCCATCGTGGTTGTACCCAAGAAGAATGGAAAATTGCGAATATGTGTGGATTTCCAAAAGCTTAATTCCAAGACAAAGAAGGATCACTTTCCTATCCCTTTCACAGACCAACTGTTGGACACAGTGGCAAGACATGAGCTTTATTCCCTTCTGGATGGATTCAGCGGATACAACCAAGTGCAGATTGCAGAAGAAGACCAGTCCAAAACAACCTTCACTACAGAATGGGGGACCAACGCTTACCGAGTGATGCCATTTGGACTCTGCAATGCCCCTGCTACTTTCCAACGAGTCATGATAGCCGCATTTCAAAATCATCTGCACGACTTTATTGAGGTATATTTGGATGACTTGTGTGTCTATAGTTTGATCCGTGAACACTGGGAACACCTGGAACAATGCTTTGACCAGTGTCGGGAGTATGGGATTTTCCTCAACCTCGACAAATGCATCTTTGGGGTCTCTTCTGGAGTCCTGTTGGGCCACATTGTCTCTGCACAAGGGATATCAACAGGCCCTGCAAAGATTGAAAAGATCGCAGCTTTGACAGCACCCTCCAACCTCAAACAGTTGAGGGGATTCTTAGGTCATGTGGGTTACTACAGACGGTTCATAGCTCATTTCGCGACAAAGGCAACCTCCTTGCACAAGCTTCTGAGGAAAGATGCAGAGTTTACTTGGATGAACGAATGTGACAAAGCCTTTCACACTCTGAAGCAGTGTTTGATAGAAGCACCCATTCTGCAACCTCCTGATTGGACGAAAGAGTTCCATGTACACACTGATGCATCAATTGAAGGTTTAGGTGCTGTCCTCTGCCAGAAGGGCTCCTCGAAGTTGGATCAACCGATTTATTATGCAAGCCGAAAAGTCACTAATAGGGAACGGAACTATACAGTGACAGAGCTGGAGTGCTTGGCAATGGTGTTTGCCCTAGAGGAGTTCCGCCATTACCTCCTATCTACCCACTTTAAATTTTATGTGGATCATGAGGCCCTGTCCTTCTTGATGAACAAAGCAAATGTGAAAGGACGAATGATGAGATGGCTCCTTCTATTTCAGGAGTTCGACTTTGAGGTGATTACTAAGCCTGGTTGTTCCCATGTTCTGGCTGATCATCTGTCGCGTATCCCACAAACTGCAGATGAGGAGCAGGATGATCCAGACCTCCCTGATGCTTCCCTCTTCTTGGCAGAAACTGTAACTCCCTGGTATGCAGACATTGCCAATCTGCTGGCAACCCAACAGTACCCTCCTGGTATTTCTAGTCGGGAAAGGAAGAAGCTTATGCTAGAATCAGCCCCCTACACCCTGCTAGGCGGTGCACTGTACAAGAAAGGCAAAGATGAAGTGCTCAGAAGATGTGTTGCAAGAGAAGAGATTGGGATTGTTCTGAAGGCTTGCCATGACGAGCCATGTGGAGGTCACTTTGCAGGAGAAGCTACAGCCAGGAAGGCTCTGCTAGCAGGTTATTGGTGGCCTACCATTCATAAGGATGCCTATGATTACTGTAAAAGATGTGATGCTTGTCAAAGAATGGGGAAACCCACGAAGACAAGTGCCATGCCATTGCAACCTATCCTTCCTTTGAAGCCGTTTAAGAAGTGGGGCATCGACTTCGTCGGTCCGATCGATCCTCCTACCAGAAGGAAACAGAACCGATACATCCTCGTATGTACGGATTATGTTACAAAGTGGTGTGAAGCTAAAGCCCTAAAGCGGGACGATGGTAAGAGCGTGGCCCTGTTCATGTACGAGAATATCATCACCCGTTTTGGTAGTCCCTTAGAGCTGGTAAGTGACAGAGGCACTCATTTCCTCAACAAAGTCATGGAAGAGTTGACAGAGTTGTATAAGATCCGCCATCGCAAGTCCACTCCTTATTACCCCAGAGCCAACGGCCAAGTCGAAGTCACCAATCGCATCCTCTACTCGATCCTGACAAGAACAATCGCCGCACATCGTCGTGATTGGGACGATCGACTTACAAAGGCCCTCTGGGCATATAGAACCTCCCATAAAGCAGCAACAGGACAGACACCCTTTCAGCTGGTGTATGGAACAGAAGCCGTTTTTCCTGTTGAATTGGAACTACCCTCTTTGAGACTGGCTATCAAAGAGCGTTTGGGGGATGATGATTCACTGCAACGCCGTCTCCTGCACTTGGAATGTTTGGACGAAATTCGCAGGATGGCTCTACAATGCATGGAAGCCACGCAAGCTCGACGCAAGGCTTACCATGATAGCTTCATCAAGCACAAGGAGTTCAAAGAAGGTGATTTGGTCCTAGCCTATGATTCACGCTTTGGCAAGTTTCCTGGATGGGCCCCTATAAGGTACTTGCCGTCAACCCTAATGGTTCTGTCCAAGTGCAGACCGTTGATGCCTCTGATGATCCCTTTCTGATCAATGGATATCGCCTGAAGAAGTACTTCCCTCCTTGGGGATCTTGACAATTACGGACACTTGTTCCTTTCCCTCGTTGGCACGGCACTGTACTCGTTATGATGCTACTTCTGATAGCCGTTCTTCAGTCACTCCTGATGAAGTGGACGCAACCCTTTGTCTCCTCAAACCCCCCTTCCAGCCTTAATCTCTTATCCTCTATTTTCCACCAGCGACAGTGGCGAGGTTGGTCTTGACACATGGTTTTTCTACCATTCCCTTGCTCAATTTGAAGAAAAAAAAAAGGAGAAAAAAAAACAACAAAACATATCGGTCATGGGAGAAAAGGACTTAGGTCCCTGTCATGCCGACCTATTCTTCGGGAAAAGGTGGAAACACCCTCGGGAATAGGGGAAAAAAAAAAAACACAACAAACAAACAAATCTGTTATGAGAGAAAAGGAAGCAATTCCCTGTCATAGCAGGCCTCGTTCCAGGACAAGGTGGTAAACACCCTTGGGCGGGAAGCTGGCTGTGGAAAAGGTGGCAACACCCAGCAGTCCAGAAAGTGGATTCATTAATTGATATCCCTCGGATCCAATTCCGAAGCTGCCTCCCTTGGTACGCTGTGTCCTGGGACTCTCTGCAACTGTCCTTTAGCAGATGACATGTCCTATTCAATACAACATTCGATTTGATGGCTATCTCCCTGGGTACGCCTCTTTAACAATTGATGACGCGATCTTCATCGACAAACAATAGAGTGACATGAGCTTTCATCCTAACCGGATGGGGAAGTGAGTATGGTTGCCCTCTGTAACTATCAACAGAGAGTGAGACAGAGGGTGGGGCAAGTGACTAGTCTTTTCCCTTCAAATCAAATGAGAGGTGAGTAGTGTGAATGGAGTGTTGCACGCACGGGATGGGCCTCTCAATGCACAAAGCACAATTTGTTTCTGTGCACTGCACCATAAGGCTCCCTGGCCTTCCTTCTTGCACCGTATGTCGGCACAGGGCGGGATGCACCGTTGCACCATCAAATGCGCACAAGGCATACAATCTTTGCACCAGTGACCGTGAGGATTACATCAACAGGTTTCACGAAAGGCTGCCCTCTTGTATCTCTCAACAGAGCGTGAGACAGAGGGTGGGTTGAGTGTGACTGGAGTTTCTTCAATCAATTACCGAGAGGTGAGATTGAGGGACGTTACGACACTTGGAGTCAGGTATGTTCCCGTTTCCCTGTGCACCCACGGGATGGGTCTTTACCGTCAACACAAGACACGCCACCCTGTTCTGTACATTGCACTGTCAGGCTCCCTTGCCTTCCTCCTTGCACTTATCCCAGACGGGTCGGATGCACTACTGCACCATCAACTGTGCACCTTGGCATACTCCTGCACCATTTCCCCCTTGTTGATTCCTCAATCGGGCATGAGATATGGGTTTCCATAATTATTCCTCGAGTGATATCAGTCATGGGGCGAGTGACTGTTCTTTCATTCCAATTGAGTGACTGTGAGTTGAGTGTAGTATCCCTCATCATCGACGAATTTCCTGCGATTCCTTCAACCAGCTACCTCCTTGGATGCTGCCGCGTGGTCCCTGCCATGACGAACGTGTGCCGAGAAGATGTCTTGGTCCCTCCAGCGCCGACAACCACACTGGACGTGCCGTCAACCCTCAACCTTGCTTCTTGACAAAATGGGCCAAGTTTTTCTAACCCTCCCCCTTTGGTTTCTTCGTGACGGTCATGTTTTAAGTGTGGGGACGTTAGTGGATGGTCTGTGGCATGGTCCTAGGTCCCTGTTGCTCGGTTAACCCTATCCGTTAAGGTCTTAAGTGTGGGGACGCGTCCCTGCGCGTCTACATTGCATACCCTTCTGCATATGCCTTACCCTGTTCATGCATGTATGCCATGCCTTGCTTTTACCCTGATGGGGTCCCTTTCCACCCCCCCCGGTTATGTTCCACCCACCCTTGGGGCTGTTCCCCTGCAGTTTTCCTTCATACCCTGATTTTGAGGTCCTTCCATGTGAATGCACCCTACGTTCACCGAAGTCCAAATCCAACCTTATAGCCCTGTTCCTCCCTTTGAATTGACCATTTTTCCTTTTTACCTACCCTTATTCCGGTGCAAAGTTTTTGAGTTATTAATTTTTTAAGCATTTTGCGTAATTTAGCCGATTTTCCATGTGAACGCGCTTTTCTTGCTTCGGAACCATGATCTGACGTCATAGTCCGGCCAACCACTTTTCCCCTTACATTTTTCCTTTTTATTCCGCATCATTCCGATACACGGTTTGTCCATTATTAATTTTCCAGGTTTCACGACTTTTTCATGTGTATTTTTGACATTTTTCCATGTGAACCTGCCCTGTTTGTATCAGAATTCCAATTTGATCTACCAGCCGTGTCCCCTGTGTCTTCCCCTACCTTTTTCCTTTTTCCTCCACCCTCTTTCGACTTCCGAATTTTTACTTATTAATTTTTAAATATGTTTTCGGGAGTCTTTTTGGAGTTTTTCGCATGTGAACCCCTCCTATTTCCACCGGAACTGCGGTTTAACATGATAACCCTATGCCACTCCTTCCTGCGGACATTTTTCCTTCTTAGAGCATGTCATTCCGGTGAACGGTTTGTCCGATATTAATTTCCGATCCCATTTTCGGTTTGTTTTTTGGGTTTTTCCCATGTGAACGCGTCTTATCTCCATCAGAATTATGTTTTGATGTGATAGGATTGTCGGGCACATCTTTCTGCACAATTTTCCTTTTTTCTGCCCCTCATTCCGCTGCACGGATTTTTCGATATTAATTTTTAATTGCGTTTTTTGTTCTTTTTTGTGTTTTTTGCACGTGACCGCCCTTTATCCCTCCTGAAATCTCCGGCATATATTTTTCTTGTTTTCCCCCTGCCGTCCTGCCCACTTTTTGTTTTTACGCTATTTCGTTTTGACATCCAGATTGGGCGTTATTAATTTTTCTTTATTTTTACGTGTATTCGCGCGTCCGTTTTGCGCGTGAACGCGCCCTTTTTCGATTTTACGCGTCTCCACGCGCCCCGGTGTCCGAATGACCCATACCGTCATCCCCGCACCATTTCAATTCCGTCACGGCAAATTTTTTTACCCCGCCCCACGCACGTGCGCGAAACGGGGGTATGCACCCATTCCCCCCCCCCCCCCCCCCCCCCACCCCCTACCCTACCCTACCCTATTCCACCACTCCCCTTTTCTTGGGCACCCCCTACCCCCCTTGGGCCCCTAGCCATCCAACCTGCCCATTCCCACCCTACCCATCCACCCTGCCCATCCCCTCCTACCCCTACCTACCCCTCCCCACCCTTCTTTCTCCCCGACCCTCCCACCCTTTCCACCCCCCACCCCTCCTAACTGCCTTTCCCTCCCTCTCTCCCTTCCCTCCCGCTCTGCGTGTCTGTCCTCCTTCCCTCCATCTCCACCTCCACCTCCCTCTCCACCTCCATCTTCATCCTCTCCTTCCCTCCTTCTTCTCCCTCTCATCCTCCTCTCCTCTTCTTCCTCTCCTTTCCCTTCTCCTCTTCTTCCTTCCCTCCTCCCCTCCTCCCCTCCCTCCTCCACGCCTGCGCCGCCCCCGTGTAGTCCCTGCCTCGCTCTCTGCCGTGCCGCCTGCTCGCGATGCCCTCCTCGCCAACGTCGTGGCCTCTTCCCTTCTTGCTGACGCCACCGTGTGGCAGCCTGACGTGCCACACACGCCCTCTGCGCCAGCGCTCTACCTCCCCGCCGCCGAACGGCCGCCATCATGCTCTGCTGTGACGTCTACTCCCTGCTCCCGCCCTCGCAGGTCGCCCCGGTCGCCTCCGTCGCAGGCCGCCCCGACCGCCCGTTCGCTCGCCCCTGAAGGCGCTCGCCGCCATCCGCCGTGGCCCCCTCCCCAGCGCCCGAGCCGACGCCGCCGCCACCGTCCTCTCCTCCGCCCTCTCCTTCTCCCCCACCACCCACCTCCCACCACCTCCTCCTCCTCTAACCCCACCTAGGTTAGTTACTAACCTTGGCTTAGTTGCTCCTAACTTGAGTTCAGTTAGGTTCACCACTAACTTAACTTAAGTTCAAACTTAACTCTAATCTAGTTAACTCAAACTAACCCTAGTTAGTTAACTAACCTAACTACCTTCTGTTTTGCTCTGTTTTGTTCTGATTGTCTTCTGTAAGGAGGGATGGAGTATTGATTAATGAAGATTGAGATCTTGTGAAAGTTTATTGAATGGTTTGTGAGAGTTTGGAATGGTTTTAGAATGAGTTATGTGGTTTTGATGACCTTCTGTAGCCTTCTGTAGGTCTTCTATCTCTGTTCTGTCTCTTTTCTGTCCTGTACTGTAGCTGTTCTGGTACTGTTCTGTAGACTGTTCTGTATGCTTCTGTAAGTGTTCTGTGGAATGTATGTGTGACTTTGGGGAAGTTTTCTAGCCTTGGAAAGAGGTGAATACAAGTGTAAAAGAGTTGAAAGAAGTGGAAGAAGTAGTTGCTGAAGACTCAAGTGAAGACTAGAGTGAAGTGACAGTAGTGAGCTATGAAAGGACACTGTAGTGGCTCTGGTGACTCTTCATATCAGACATACCTCTTGGGAGGGGTATCCATGACCTAAGAGTGACTACTGAGAGTGATTTTTGAGAGATTGTAGTGAGGATATGATGTATTATTGATGGAGAGAGAGAGAGAGAGTCAGAGAGAGCCAATTCTACTCAAACAGAGTGATTGTATATGAGAGATTGAGAGAGAAGATTATGAAGATATTGAAGATGAATACTATGTGATGTATTTCCATTCCAAGATGGTGTATTCCTTTGCTTTCTTTGTTCTATTGATGGATTTTGTGAAGATGTTGAAGAATATGGTTGATTCTATTAAAATCCGTGGGAGATCTACATGATGCTGCATGAAGATTTATTGTGCCTGGTGTTCGTTTCTTCATTGTGATCATATGAAACATGATAAACAAGCTTGTTGATGTTACAAGATAGATTTTCTTGCAAGAGAATTCCCTTTTTCTTGAAGTTCCTCTCGGGGCTCCACAAGAGGACCTTCACTCTCCTTCTTCCTTCAAGCTGCCATGGAACCTTCAGCCCCAAGAACTTCAAAGATCTTGCTCCCTCCTCTTCCTCAGCAGGAATGACTTGTCCCAGACCTTCCCTGTCACCTTGCTCAGCATCTAGAGTAGCCTTGAGCCCTACTTGACTTGTTTGAAACCTCCACAGAGCAGCCTAAAAAATGCAGCGCATTTTCCGCTGAGCATTTCAGCTCACTCCTCCTACTCTAGCTCAGCCCCTGCCTTCTTTGCTTCATCCCTTAGCCTTGGCACACTCCTAGGCAAGCTTGAGCAGCGGTATTGACCCCCCCATTAGTCCTTGACAATACCTTAAATCCTACTGTGGGCAGCAGCCATGGCAGCCATGAAACCTTTAGCCCAACTCGGGGCACACTGAATCCCCTTCAATTTTCTCACCTCGGGAGCCTTGGGAGCAGCCACAAGCTTCAACAAGTGAGGATATACGACATTGAAGGTCCCCCCATACAACCATGGGATGCAAGAAGATGGGCGACTACAAAGCTCTTGAAGAAGGAAACCAATAACTCTTCCCCAGGCTTGAACAAGGTATGTCAATTAGTTCTTCCTCTCTCTTTTACATCCAATTGTTGAGCTCAGCCACTTGATGAGAGAGATGGAAGAAATTCTTGGGTTGAGAGTGCCAATTGGATTCCCATCCTCAGTCCACACCCTTGGAATGCATGCATGGCTAGATAATCTTTAAATTTCTTTCCCATTGATCAAGATTTTACTCTAATACTTAACCATACTCTTCTTTTGATCCTGATTGATAAGGAAGAAATTGTAAGAAGGGTAATTCATGCAATCATGAGTCATTCATTTGCAGAGGTAACCCCTTTTCCCATCCCCTTTCCTTATTGATCATGCATATCATGAAAGGCCCAATCCTTAATTTGTAAATGCATATCATGCTGGTTGCTTAATAATAAATGTCTGACATGTATATTCTGGGTAAGGAAAAGCCCGATGCTAGGCGAGGTGGCAAGACAAAAGAGGGGTGGCCCCCCTTGCCATCCATCAAAGACATTGAAGGGGTGCACAACTTGGCTCAGCGAAAACTTTGCCCACCTCCCAGTGATCCAGAGCCCAAATATTCTTGCAAGTGTAGGTACACTTGAAGAAATAGCCCGAGCCCTAATCATTTGAGTCTATATCCCTCTACATGCATTGCGAATGCCATGTACCACTTGGAAATGTATGGTGGATGCATGCAGGAAGGACAACGTATGCAGTTATGGAAATGGTTTCAGCAATAAAACTATGGATGCAAGTGATGTATGGCTCTATGTGGCATTAAGAACCACCGTTGAGGCCCTCGATGTCTTGGAATAAGCACCTCACCATTGGGATAAGGTATGCTCCTTGAGGGAGTCCTTGCAGGGTATTGCAGACAGCCAGTCCCACACACTCAGCCCGTAAAAGTCGATTACAACAAAGCCTTCTTGTGTGACTGAGCATGGGCCCTATAGCTTGATTTGAAGAGGACATTCCCCCCTTCGATCTCTACCAAAAATCTCCCCATTCCGCCCTACAGTTTGGGAGATATGCTCAATTTTGTGCTCAAAGATATTGTGAGACAGGCAGCAGTCCTAGAAAGTCTAACTCACAAAAGTCAATTACATCAAAGCCTTCTTGTGTGGCTGAGTGTAGGACCCATAGCTCGATTTGAAGAGGGCCTTCCCCCCTTTGATTTGAACTAAAAATCTCCCCATTCCACCCTACGGTTTGGGAGATAAGCTCAATTTTGTGCTCAGAGGTACTGTGGGACAGGCAGCAGTCCTACACAGTCAACCCATAAAAAGTGATTACACCAAAGCCCTGATCATTTACTATCACAGATATTTTTACACAGACTCGTAGAGGGGATTGAGAGCTTTAATTTTAATCAAAAATTTTGGCGATGGGAGCTTCCTAGCTCAAGATATTGTCATTTCTGTAACAAGGGGTCTGGTGGACTGCACTTGGGATCGCAGGCCACAAGGGTAAAGCAAAGGCCCAAGAGGACTTCCAGTGTGAAATAAGGGACTCCCGTGCCTCAATGAACGATCCTAGCTCATCCCAAGAGGATCATGAAGACATGTTTGAAGTGGGTGCTGCCGAGATGGACCACTTCTCTATGCTCAACCATACTCTATGCCAACATGAGACCCGTCATGCTGAACGACATCGAGAGATGAAACAACGCCATAGGGAGATGGAAACCCGCCAAGATCACCATCATTTCGAGATGATGGCCAAGATGGACTTACTCATCGAGTGCATGGGCACCCTCATCCCCACCATTGCACCCCCCTCGGATCGACCCAAGGAGCATGTCCCTCCCCATGAGGCTAACCGCCCTCTCCCCTTAGAGAGCGGGTATAGCCCACAAGGTTTTGGTGGAACCCATGGCATTCCCCATAGCACTTATAAGGTGGATGAGCCCTCCACTTGACATGATGAACCCCTCCTTCCCTCCCTCATTATGAATCCATCCATGGGACCACAACTCCCCCGTAAACGGAAACTATATGCACACTCATGGGAATGGCCAGCAAGGGCCTCATGCAAATCTTGGGCAGCATGGAATGCAAGGGGTACAAGGGCAACATGCACATGGCAATGGACATCATGCACATAGCAATGGGCAGCAAGCATATGGCAATGGGCAGCATGCACATGGCAATGGACAACATGCAGATAGCAATGGGCAGCATGCACATGGCAGTTTTGGGCATCATGGTCATTTTAGATAGCAAGGTCCTATTGTGCAACTTGGTCCTCATGTAATGCATGGGCAGCATGGCCCCCCTGGAAATTTTGGACAGCCACGGTTTGGACAGCAAGGCATGTATGGGCAGCATGTAGCACATGGCATTCATGGACAGCAAGGCCCAAATGAGCTGCATGACAAGATTGTGTTTACTAAGTTTAATGGGCAATCCTCATCCCCACAGCTGAATTAGAGGAATGGACCTATAAATTGGAAGCTTATTTTCTAATTTCCTTATACCAATAGTGCAAAGATTATTTTTGCCTCCCTTCATCTAGAAGGTTTTGCCAACACATGGTGGAGATTTATTCAAAGACAAAATCAGTAGTTTCATGATTGGGAAGATTTCAAGATGCATATGATCCAAGTTTTTGTCTCCCCAGTAGAAAAAGAACGTTTGGCTAGGCAATGGTATCAGTTTGATCAGCAAAATCTCACCGTAAGGGAGTATACCAACCAGTTTATGAACGTATCCATGTATGTTGAGGCAATCAGTGATGAGGCCAAATTGCATAAATACATTTATGGGCTAGATGCGCATCTTTCAGCTGATGTAATGGCTCAAAAGCTAGCCACCTTGTTTGCAGCCATAGAATTGGCTGAACAATATGGTCGGAAATACCGTTGCAATGAGGGCATGCAGCCCATTGTAGGATAGCAAAGATACCCTATCAGGCAACCCTCCATATGCCGGTAATTATCGCAGAAACAATGTAGGGAATGGCAGCCCCAAAATCCCCACTTACCACACTTTTAATGCTGAAAGGAAATATGGCAGTTTTGGGACAACACCCCCCTCCAAAAGTGACCCAAAGTATACTAAAAATAAGACACGGAATGGCTTCAGTCCTAACGATCAAAAATTCATTCCTCCTGAAGTTGTCAAGGATTGCAAGGCTAAAGGATTGTGCTTTAAATGTGGGGATAAGTACACCACTAATCATGCATCCAAATGCCCCTTTAAGAACGCCATTGTCAAGTTTAATAGCATGTATGTGCTAGAAGATCGTGGCAAGTTGAAAGAGGACTTACATGCCAACTCTCCCATGGTAACACTTGCTGAAAATGCTGAATATGAAGAGGATCTTGTCACCGATCAGTTTTATCACTCACCGGACGAGTTCCCTTTTCACCCTAGTGGCTGCCCATGGATGACATGCTTGGCAATGACCCTTTGCACCCCACATTTACCACTATATCAGCTTGCTTGATCTCCATGGATGCATGGACTTGCTCTAGGAGCCCGAAAACCCTACGAGTACTATTGAGATGACAAGCTCAACACATGCGGACATTGATGATGGACCGTCTGGTTAGATGGTGTTCAAAGAGTAGAGAGAGAGAAAGGGAAAGACTCCATATCCATGAGCCTTCAGGCTCTCAAGCTCATTCCTTCATTTCCACACACTATACTGAAAAGCACACTCACTCTACAAGATAAAGTGACCTAGTGTAAATGTAGACTAGACTGACTAACTCTAGTCAGGTCACTGACTAACTACTAACCTGACTTATTTAATGTAGACTAGACTGACTAACTCTAGTCAGGTCACTGTCTGACTACTAACCCGACTTATTTAATGTAGTCACATGTAGACAACTGTACACACTAGCTGTCATAGATGTTGGTCATAGATGAAGACACACTGACGGTGAGCTTGATTTCTAACACTCCTCCTCAAGATCAAAAACAAAACTCAAATCATCTACATCACTCCAAGTAGCTGTCTAAAGTGAATGAACTTATCTTTACCAAGTGATTTGGTAAAGATGTCTGCTACCTGGACTTCAGTCTTCACATGCTCCAAGTCAATCTGATCTGCTAAAACCATTTCCCTGATGAAATGGTAGTGAACCTCAATGTGTTTTGATCTTGCATGATAAACAGGATTGCTTGCTAACATAACACTGCTCAAATTGTCACAGTACAGCTTGACTTTGCTGTCCAAGTGTACTCCCAAGTCATTCAGTAACTTCTGTAACCACTTAGCTTCACAGGTCGCTAAGGCCGCACCACAATACTCTGCTTTCGTACTGGACAATGCAACTGTAGGCTGTTTCTTACTTCGCCAACTGATCATGCTACTACCCAATCCAAATGCATAGCCACTGGTTGACCTCCTGTCATATGTGCAACCAGCACAGTCAGTATCAGTGTACCCCATCAAGTCAAGGGTTTTTCCATATGCATATAACAGCCCATGATCTGTGGTACCCTTTACATATCTCAGAATTCTTCTGACTGCATCCAAGTGTGATTTGCGAGGCTTCTGCATGAACTGACTGATCAGCCCCACAACATAACTCAAGTCAGGTCTAGTGATCGTGAGATAGATCAAGCTGCCTACCATCTGTCTGTACATAGTAACATTCTCAATCTCTGTCCCAACATCAATCTGCAGCTTGACATTCTGCTCCAAAGGCATATCCATAGGCTTGCAATCAGCCATACCATATTTCTGTAACATATCATGAGCATACTGCTTCTGTAGCAGCCATATGCCTCGAGGTGTAGAGAAAACCTCAATCCCCAAAAAATATTTCAGCTCTCCAAGATCCTTGACCTTAAACTCAGCCTGTAAACATGTCTTTATTTCTGCAATCCCATTTTCATCATCTCCTGTAATGATTAAGTCATCAACATAGACAACTAGAAAAACATAGCCACTATCTGTCTTCTTCGCAAACAAACTATGATCAGCATCTCCCAATCGGAAACCATGTTGCTGTAAATAACTGCTGATGCGAGCATTCCATGCTCTGGGTGCCTGTTTCAACCCATATAATGCCTTTTTCAGTCGACATACATGTGCTGGAAATTTTGGATATACATAGCCTTCAGGCTGTTCCATGTAAACCTCTTCCTGTAATTCTCCATTGAGAAATGCATTCTTTATATCCATCTGCCATAGTTTCCAGCCTCTAGCTGTTGCCAAAGCAATCACAGTTCTAACTGTAGCCATCTTTGCTACAGGACTGAAAGTCTCCTCATAATCAAGACCATACTGCTGCGCATACCCTTTTGCAACCAGCCTGGCCTTATATCTTTCCAATGATCCATCTGATTTACATTTTACCTTATACACCCACTTGCATCCAATAGGTGTTTTTCCCTCAAGCAACTGTACCAAATCCCATGTACCATTTTCAGCCAAAGCTGAATATTCCTCATCCATAGCAGCACACCAATTCTCATCTGAAACTGCCTCATCAAACTTACTTGGTTCTCTAAAACCTGTTACTTTCATCATATAAGCATAATGACGGGCTGAATATCCAGTGTAAGTATACCTGTCTGTCTGACCCTCTCTGATCTCCTGAGCTGTGGCTCACTGTGAGCTTGCCTCTCATGAGGCGGCACACAACGGCTCTGTCTAGCACCTGGCGTCATAACAGACGGAATCCCCAATTCACTATCTAAGCTGTCACTGCTAGATGAATCATAACCTGCAGTGAGTGGACCTGTTACATCTTCAAAAACCTTTTCTTTTCCCTTATCTGTTCTCCCCCTCACTGACATATCCGTATCAGTGGATGCAGTAGTGCGACTCCGTAATCGTCCTGTCCAAGGACTCACTGTAGATGATACATCACCTATATGACCAGTCATGGAAGTACTCTCTGCAGGAGTATTTTCAGCATGACTCATACTGGGTGAGCCATCAGTAGGCACTGCAACAGGATTCCCATACCAAGATGCTAACTCATCAAATACCACATCTCTGCTTATGAGTGTCTCATGCGTAGAAGGTACATAACACTTATAAGCTTTCCGTTCCTGTGCATATCCAATAAACACATTTTTCACTGCCTTAGGATCCAATTTCTTCCTCTTCTCATCCGGTATATGCACATATGCAATGCTGCCAAATACCTTCAAGTGTGAAATATCAGGTTTATGACCATACAGCCATTCATACGGAGTGACATCATGAATCCCTGCTGTAGGGGTTCGATTCAGCACATATACAGTAGTCACCACTGCTTCAGCCCAATAACCATTTGGCAGCCATTTTTCATTCAGCATAGCTCTAGCTGACTCCATCAAAACCCTGTTTTTCCTCTCTGCAACACCGTTTTGCTGCGGTGTATAACTGCATGTGAGCTATCTTCTGATCCCATGTTTAGCAAGATACCTGTCAAAGTAGTTTGAGACATATTCACCTCTGCCATCTGATCTCAAACATGATATGTAACAGCCCAATTCATTTTCAACATGTTTCTTGAAGTCTTTGAATGCATCAAACACATCATCCTTATGTTTCAAGATATAAAGCCAAGTGTACCTGCTGAAATCATCAATAAATGAGACATAATACCGTGCATTGCCAAAAGAAGCATTATGTGAAGGACCCCAGACATCAGAGTGTACCAACTGTAAAGGCCTAGTGCTGTTTTTTACATGTCTCATGAAAGGAAACCGTGCCTACTTCCCAAACGGACATGCAGGTCATACATGACCAAAATCATTATACTTGAATTTAGGTAATCCAAGTACTACTTCTTTCTGCTGCATAGATTTCAGCTTTTGTACATTGACATGCCCGATTCTCTTGTGCCAGATCTCTACATCTCTGATGGCACTCTCATCATGAGTAAACATAGCTGCTTTAAATTCAGGAATGGTCGCTTCCAAAGTAAACATCCTGCCATCCCTTCTGCCCTTGGCAATTAGCTTGCAGTCATTTCCATACTCCTCAATGAAACATCCATCCTTGTTAAACCTGACTTGCAGATTCTGTTTTGCCATTTGACCCACAGACAACAAATTCTTTGTTATGGTCGGTACATGTAAGACATCATGCAGGCCTTTCTTCTTGCCATGAGGCATCATCAATGGAACAATCTCTTTATGCTTTATGTCATGTTGGATATCATCCCCAGTACATACATGACCATGTGTACCTGCAACCATCTCATCAAACCACTCTCCATGCGGGGTCATGTGGTTTGACGCTCCAGAGTCAATGTACCATCTGTCATCTCTATCATGTCTCGATGCATTTTTAGATACATGCTGCATGGCAAAGAGTCTATCAAGTGAATCATCATGAGCACCACTGGAAGATGCATAGTGCCCATGCTGTCTGCCCTTTGCCTTCATATCTCCTTGCTTCTTGTAACAATCCTTTGCAATATGCCCATACCAGCCACAATAATGACAGTCCTTGTCCTTGTTGGACTGATCAGTAGACTGCCAAGATCCAGATCCACCTCCTCTTCCTCGAGGTGATCTCCCCCTGCCTCTAAACCCACCAGATCCACGCTGGCCTTGTGTATTTGCACCATGCCAATTACTCTGTTGTTACTGTTGTCCATAAGTATTATGAGTGTCACCACGACGTCGAAATGAACCATGACCTCTAGATCCTCTGGCACACTGGCTAGAGTAAAACACAGTATCTCTACTATGAGATGCACTAGAACTTGTATTCAAACCAAGTTTGACTTCCTCATGCAGCAACAAAGCAACTAGCTCTTCCCAGCTAGGGGACTCTTCTCTGACAGAAATGGAAGTGTCAAAAGCTTTGTACTCTTTGCCTAAGCCATTCAAAGCAACAGCAATCATATCATCTTCTGATACACTTGAGCCAATAGTAGCAAGTTGATCAGCTATGGTCTTAATCTCCGTGGTATACATCTGGATGCTCTTGCCATTCCTTGACATGTTGTTGAACTACTGTTTCAACTGAATCTTTCTTGCATGTGTCATGGTTCCATAATTTTTCATCAGTATGTCCCAAGCATCCTTCGGAGTCTCACATCCAGTGATTTGAATTACCATAGCATCAGATATACATAAGGAAAACCAATGCAACACCTTGCATGCTCTTTCATTCCATAGCCTGTAGGCTCTTTTCTATTCATCTGTTGGATTATGTGCAGGCAACTCAGGAGCAACTTCATCTCCTGTACATAAATCCCAATAACCTCTGCCAACCAGAAAGTTTTTCGTTCTGAATTTCCATAATGTAAAGTTCTTGTTATCCAACTTCTCTCCAACTATCTGAGTGATATTGTCAGTCCCATGTGCATTAGCCATGATGCAATAGACTCTCTATCAAGTGCCTGACTCCCTGCAGTCCAATAAGTATGACTGACTAAATTCAGTCCGTAACAATTTATGACAGTTTTCTGCACTAAATTGTAGAAAAAAACCAGGGTATTTCAGCCCACTAACACCCCAAAATAACCCACAAACAAGTGGTCTCAACTGTAGATATAATTGTCAATACATAAGCTATGTGTTTGCTTCAGCTTAAGCTTATGTAACCTCACTGCCAAGGTACATACATGCAGTCTGAAAACTGTAAACTGTGAGTAACCAGCAACAATTTCAAGTCCAAAACTGAGTGTGTCAACAAATTCAGTTTCAGGTTGCAGTCAACCAGAATTCAGCATACCAAGCTCCAAGCAGCTCCAAAATGTCTTTTGACCATGTCATACATTTACTTTGTAGTAGCAAGTTCAATACAAAGGATCTGAGTAGGCATAGACAACCTATCTTCATTGACCAATGGCATAAACCTCATGAGCTGTTTGTAATTAACCAGGACTGTGTAACTGCATTTATTTCAGCTTCAAAATCCAATTTTCAATGATGCTCATTGCTTGCTTCAATTCTCCATGCATTCAGCATGTATAGGCCAGTTCATATAAATGATGGAACTCCCAAGATGGCCTGTATTGCTTCAGTAATGCACAGTACTTGTCATTGACTGTATATGACCATTGATTTTCAGATCTAAGTATTCTGTCATTGACCGTGTATGACAGTTTTCAACCTGTCATTAATTTTCAGATCTGAGTATTCTGACATTGACTGTGTATGACAGTTTTCAGTCTGTCATTGATTTTCAGATCTGAGTATTCTGAGCAAGAGATCTCAGCTCCAAGACATTTGATCCAATGTATACATGCTTTGACACATTCTTGTGCTCCAAAGATGCTTTTTGAGTGTAGTACAAGGCTCCTGTGTGTCAGTAATGACTGAATGCATGCTGTCCATTCATGTTTACAGCAGTTCAGAAATGATTACAGGTCTATGTCTATCACTCCAGCTCATAACAGAGCTCCTACACAAGCATTTACTCCTTGCACACTTCAAATAACTTCAATAGTGAGCATACATGCTCTATGAACCTTGTCCAGGTGCCCCACTGAAGATTGACAGGTTGCTGTCCATTCAGATCAGCAGGCACAGATTTTCAGATACAGGTTGTTGTCCATTCAGATCAGCAGGCACAGATTTTCAGATACAGGTTGTTGTACATTCAGATCAGTAGGCGCAGATTTTCAGATACAGGTTGCTGTTTTTCAGGAGACAGTCCACGATTTTCAGACACAGGTTGTTGATTTGCAGGAGGCACTCCACGATTTTCAGAAGGCAGTCCACGCTGATTCCTTCCTTTGACTATGGCTTCATTTGCAAGTTGTCATGCCCATTCTCCCACAGCCTCATGGATGAAGCTCTAATACCATGTTCAAAGAGTAGAGGGAGAGAAAGGGAAAGACTCCATATCCATGAGCCTTCAGGCTCTCAAGCTCATTCCTTCATTTCCACACAGTATACTTAAAAGCACACTCACTCTACAAGATAAAGTGACCTAGTGTAAATGTAGACTAGACTGACTAACTCTAGTCAGGTCACTGACTAACTACTAACCTGACTTATTTAATATAGTCACATGTAGACAGCTGTACACACTAGCTGTCATAGATGTCGGTCATAGATGAAGACACACTGACGGTGAGCTTGATTTCTAACAGATGGGTCCACACGTCTACACTTAGCACATCAGTGGGCATTATGACTCTCACATGGCCACTGACTCATTACTTATTATATTCAGGTTGTTACACCTATCTACAACTGGCATAGTTATAGTGCTAGTCGACTAGTGTAGTCGGTTATGCTTTGTTTGACTTAGTAGGCCACTTTCCTTTATGTTGTATCTTATCTATACTTTGTGTACATTGTAAAGAGTGTGAAAGAAGAAGAAGAAACTAGCAAGAAAACATTTTGGCCTCCATCTCTCTTCTTGTCTCTTGAGTGAGCTTCTCCTTGTGCATTCTATGTGTGTTCGGCATAGCATCTTGAGCAAGTCCCCCCACCACACGATTCTTGACGTGGTATCAGAGCCGTGCCACTAAGAGAGGCTGATTTTGAAGGCTGAAGTGAAGGAGAAGAAGCAAGGTTTGAGCAAGCAAGCCACGGGTAAGAAGCTCTCCCATCCTTCCACTCTTTCGCTTGGATAGTGCCTGTGGAGGCACCCAAAGCAGGGCAGAGCGAAAATCTCAGATTGCAATGAGATTTGGTATGCACGAAGAGCGCTGTGTATTCTACAGATGTGCCCTTTAGGGCTTTTCCACAGTTATTTTGGGCATCTAAGGCTGTTTCAGGCCCCGTTTTAGAGCCGCAAAGTTGCGGACAACAGTTTCAGGGTACATTGTGATTTCGGTTGTTTTGACCGAAAGTAGATGCGCAAGTTACAGATTGCAAATCTGTAATTCTTGAGGTGTTTGCAGGAAGCAAACATAAGGTTTATCTGCAAACAGATTGCAAATTGCATGTATTGTTGAGCAGACAGTGAAAAAGGTTGTCTAGTGTATTACTGTGCACTACAGGTTGAGGATTACAGAAGATTTGCTTACTGTTTGGTATTAGTTTTGTGATAATGGAAGAGAACAGTGGAAGCCCCATCATTGAGAAGCTCGACAAGAATAACTACCCTTCATGGAAGTTCCGTGTCATGAACTTCCTTATTGGAAAAGGCCTCTACGAGTTTGTTTCAGGTGAAGAAAGGAGCTGAAGGTGAGTGATCCTCCATCTATAGAAGAGACAAAGACACGAAAGG
This sequence comes from Lygodium microphyllum, assembly GCF_053477565.2. Taxonomy (NCBI): domain Eukaryota; kingdom Viridiplantae; phylum Streptophyta; class Polypodiopsida; order Schizaeales; family Lygodiaceae; genus Lygodium; species Lygodium microphyllum. The sequence goes on along the minus strand of NC_141144.1, from coordinate 25,056,149 downwards.
AATGGAATGCAAAAGACAAGAAGGTCATGTATTGGCTGTCTACAGTAATTGACAATAATATGCTGAGACATATTAGAAATGCAGAGAATTCATATGCAGCTTGGACCATACTTGAAAGTATGTTTTTCGTAAATACAAAGGCACGAAAGATTCAACTCAAGCAAGAGTTGAATACATTGAAGAAAGGAAAGATATCTATCAATGAGTATGCACTGAAGGTAAGGAGCATTGCAGATGCATCGACAACGATTGATGCAATGCCCAATGATGATGATTTGGTGTCGTCTACCTTGGGCGGACTTAACAATGAAAAGGCTTGGAAGTCTTTTGTAACTTCCGTACATGTTAGAAAGCCATTTTCAGATTTCGATGAGTTAGCCTCCCTTATGATCACTGAAGAGATCAACATGCAGAGTGAGACATCTAAAAGAAGTGGTGAAAAGGTCCAAGATTTCTACTCCAATTCAAGAAGGGGACATGGCAGGTTCTCTTCAAGAGACCGTGGTATAGGACGTGGTAGTGATAACTAGCAAAACAGATTGAATCAGCAATTTGGAGATATGCAGGTTTCAGGAGGTCGTGGTAACTTTAGAGGCAGGGGGAGCTTTAGAGGAAGAGGTGGATGGCAGAGTAGAGGCTCTAACAACTCTGGTATTGTGTGTCACTACTGTGGCAAAACAGGTCATATTGCAGCCCAATGTTATGCTAAGAAAGATGATATTCGCAGTGGTAAGTTGCAGCAAGGAAACTATGCATTGTCTTCACGATAGAATGAAGACAAAAATGAACATTTGTTTGTTATGCAACATATGTTGAATGATGTTATAGGAAAGGGAACACGTGATGATGTTTGGTATGTTGATTCAGGTGCATCCAATCATATGACCAGCCATGCAGAATGGTTTGGAGAGATGCAGGATTTGCAAAATGCAGGTTTTGTGCAGATGAGTGATGATTCATGCCACCCAATTTTACACATTGGAAAAGTTTCCTTGTCCTTGCATGATGGTAAGACAAAGAGTCTTTTAGATGTATTACACGTGCCATCTATTACAAAAAACTTGGTGTCAGTCGGTCAAATGGTAGAGCAAGGGTTGCAAGTCAGATTTAATGCAAAGGGTTGCTTTGTAGAAGACTCAATGACAAGTGCAGGTTGGTAGCAAAGGGAAGTAGAGTTGGACATATGTTTACTCTAGATGCTGGAATTCCTACTATGAATGTTGCTATGTATGCTAAAGGAAAAGGTGTTGTTGCAGATATTGAAATTTGGCACAAATGCATTAGACATGCAAATGTACAAAGACTGAAATTAATGCAGTCCAAAGGGTTGGTTACAGGTTTGCCTACATTTAAGAGTTTCAGAATTTCATAAGATATGCGAAGCATGTCAGCTTGGTAAGCAGGCAAGACAACCATTTTCACATGATAGAGATGTAAGAAGAAATATCCTTGATGTTGTGCATACAGACATTTGGGGGCCTACAAAAAATGTATCTCTTGGAGGCATTTCATACTTTGTCACATTCATTGATGATTATTCTAGAAAGCTGTGGGTATATTTTGTGAAGGAAAAGAGTGAAGCATTTGAGCACTTTAGAACTTTCAAGGCTGCAGTTGAAAGAGAAACATGCTTGAAAGTAAAGTGTTTGAGGTCAGATGGAGGGGGAGAGTACCTCTCGAATGAATTCAGTGATTTTCTAAGGTCTCATGGGATAAAAAGACAGTTCACATGCAGATATACTCCATAGCAAAATGGTGTTGCAGAAAGGAAAAACAGGCATATTGCAGAAGTTGCACGCACCTTGATGGCTGAAAAGAATATGCCTAAGGATTTTTTGTTTGAGGCTATTCATATTGCTGTTTATATTATGAACAGAACTCCCACAGCTGTAGCTTATGGGATGACTCCTGAAGAATGCTTTACTGGCAAGAAGCCTAATGTATCGCACTTGAAGGTATTTGGCTGTGTTTCATACGTTCATGTGCCAGATGAGCTACGGAAGAAGCTTGATCCAAAGGCAGAAAAATGTGTTTTTATTGGATACTCTTTAGAGCAGAAAGGATATCACTGTTATAACCCTGTCACATGTAAGTTCAGAGTGAGTAGGGATGTCATCTTTGATGAAATGAGCAGTTGGTATGCATCTAGTGGTGATGCATTGGATGATGATGATGATGATCATGACACTCACGTGCAGGTTGAAAAGTAAGAATCACGGACTCTTAGTGGACTAGAGACATCATCTGGTAGTCCTTGGTCTAGGAGACTGAGTACCTCTACATCTTCAGGTGCATCTAGTAGCACTACAGGTAAAGACAAAGGAAAGAATAAAGTGTTAGATGGCATTGATACAGTTCTTGATGGAGACTCCAATGGCTCAGAGAGCTTGGATGATGAGTTTGGTATTCCTTCTGTCAGGACACCAGGTGTACAGAGAGCTCATAGTAATGTAAAGGCTCCATTGAGTGATCTGGTGGTACGTAGATCTAGCAGGGTCAGATACCCTGTTAAAAGATTTGGTTTTGAAGGTTATGCAGCTCACCATTATGCTTATATGGTGAAACTAGTTGAGGATGTTGAGCCCACATGTTTTGAGGAGGCTGTTGGTCATGCTCATTGGGATGCAGCAATGGATGAGGAGATGGCTGCATTAGAGGCCAACAAGACTTGGGATCTAGTATCATTGCCAAAGGGCAAGAAAGCTATTGGATGTAAGTGGGTTTATAAGATTAAGCACAATGCAGATGGTTATATTAGTAGGTACAAAGCTAGGTTGGTTGCAAAAGGCTATGCCCAGACATATGGCATAGATTATGAAGAAACCTTCAGTCTAGTTGCTAGGATGGCAACTGTCAGATGTGTGATTGCTTTGGCAGCAACCAAAGATTGGAGGTTGTAGTAAATGGATGTGAAGAATGCCTTCTTGCATGGTGATTTGTAGGAAAAAGTGTATATGGATCAACTAGCAGGCTATGAAGATTTAGAGCATCCCACGTATGTGTGCAGGTTGAAGAAGGCGCTCTATGGGCTCAAGCAAGCACCTAGAGCATGGTCTGACAAGATCAGAGAGTATCTTGTCAATATTGGCTTTTATGTTTCTGTACTGATCACTCACTTTATGTGAGAAAGGGAGATGCAGGTTTGGTTATCATAGTCATCTATGTGGATGATTTGATTATTACAGGTGATAGTGATAGTTGGATTGCTGAAGTTAAGGATTTTTTGAAGAATAAGTTTGAGATGAAGGATTTAGGTGAGCTAAGGTACTTCCTTGGCATTGAGGTGATCAGATGTGATGATGGTATATGGCTGTCCCAAAGACAGTATGGCTTGGATATGTTTTCCAAGTATGGTATGACAACATGCAAACCACTTTCAGTCCCGTTGGAGTAGAATGTAAAGTTGAGTGCTGATGTTGGGGATGAGATAGAAGACCATACTATGTTCACGAGGATAGTGGGGAGTTTGATCTACATGACCATTACAAGGCCCGACTTGAGCTACACTGTTGGTCTTGTGAGTTAGTTTATGCAAGTACCTAGAAAGCCACATTTGGATGCAGTCAAATGCATATTGAGATATGTGAAGTCCACATTACATTATGGACTTTTCTATGAGGCAGGTACAGATGTACAGGTGTTTGGATACACAGATGCAGATTGGGCTGGTAGTATGTCTGATAGAAGATCTACTAGCGGATACATGTTCTCTCTTGGTAGTGTAGCAGTTGCTTGGAGCAGCAAAAAGCAATCTACAGTTGCTTTGTCGAGTACAAAGGCTGAGTATAGAGGTGCTGCTATTGTAGCATGTGAGGTAGTATGGCTACAAAAGTTAATGGCTGATTTGGATGTGCAGGTGGAAGGTTCAGTTGTCATTTATTGTGACAACATGAGCAGTATACAGTTGGCTAGGAACCCTTTGTTCCATGCCAGGACAAAACATATTGAGGTACACTACCACTTTGTGAGAGAGAAGGTACTAGCAGGTGAGATTGACTTGGTGTATGCCAGCACACAGGATCAAATAGCTGACATCTTCACAAAGGCATTGGGTATAGAGAAGCTTCAAAAGTTTCGAAGCTTACTTGGAGTTGCAGAGATGCAATTGAGCTTGAGGGGGAGTGTTGAGATGACAAGCTCAACACATGCGGACATTGATGATGGACCGGCTGGTTAGATGGGTCCACACGTCTACACTTAGCACGTCGGTGGTCATTATGACTCTCACATGGCCACTGACTCATTACTTATTATATTCAGGTTGTTACACCTATCTACACAGCTGGCATAGTTATAGCGACAATCGACTAGTGTAGTTGGTTATGCATTGTTTGACTTAGTAGGCCACTTTCCTTTATATTGTATCTTATCTATACTTTGTGTACATTGTAAAGAGTGTGAAAGAAGAAGAAGAAACTAGCAAGAAAACGTTTTGGCCTCCATCTCTCTTCTTGTCTCTTGAGTGAGCTTCTCCTTGTGCATTCTGTGTGTGTTCGGCGCAGCATCTTGAGCAAGTCCCCCCACCACGCGATTCTTGACAAGTACATGGTAACATTGATGGCAAGAATGTATACATCTGCATAGATAATGGCAGCACACACAGTTTTGTGAATAAATGGCTCTTGTCCGTTTGACATGTGTTCCTACTGAATTACAGTAACCTCTTAGGGTTCAAGTGACCAATGGAAATGAGGAAATAAGCTCCCATGTATGCACACAAGTGTCTCTTGTGCTGGCAAAAAATTATACAGCAAAGGTGGACTTAATTACCCTTGATATGGGCCCTGTGGATGTTGTTTTAGATTGTGATTGGCTGCAACAGTTGGGAAAAATCTCTATGGACTTCTCTCAGCTGTATATGGAGTTTGTAATGTATGGGAAGCTTGTACATTTGGAGGGCATCAAAGAAATTGCAGATTTTCAGCTTATAATAGCAAGACAACTCAAAAAGGAATTCAAGAAACACTCCTAGATCTTTGTCTTGCATTTGCATAAGGATAATTATGACCAGAAAACCTTGGGGAAGCAAAATGCAACACTAAAAGCACTTTTGGCTTAATATGAGGACCTATTTCAGCCTCCCACCACTCTCCCAGCTCAGAGATCGGTGGATCAATTGATTGACATGGAGCCCCATGCCAAGCCCATCAATAAACCCCCATATCGGCTCTCTAAATGTGAGAGAGAGGAAGTAGCTAAGCAAGTCAAGGAGCTCACTGAAATGGGATTCATAGAGTCTAGCTCTTCCGCTTATGCCTTCCCGGTTCTATTGGTTAAGAAAAAGGACGGATCCTTTCGATTGTGCATTGACTACCGTGATCTCAATAAGATCACCGTCAAAAATAGATATCCCATCCCTCGAATTGATGATTGCTTGATGAGCTCAAGGGAGCACGCTACTTCACCAAGATTGATTTGTGATCCAGCTACCACCAAATCAGAATGAGAGTGAGTGATGAAGTTAAAACAGCTTTGCGGACTGACCGTGGCTTGCACTATTTCCTTGTCATGCCATTTGAGCTCACTAATGCACCCGCCACGTTTCAGAGCCTAATGAACAAAATATTGTAGCCATGGCTTTTCCAGTTTGTGTTGGTATTCTTTGATGATATACTCATTTACGGCAAGTCACTGCATGAGCGTTTGAAGCATGTCAGACAAATTTTTGATATACTAAGAGAGCACTAGTTATTTGCCAAGGAAAGCAAGTGTGTCTTCAAGCAAACCGAGGTTGAGTACTTGGGACACATTGTTAGTGAAAAAGGCATCCAATCTTATCCTAAGAAAGTGCAGTGTGTCTGGGATTGGCCCATCCCCACTATCACTACCTCTTTGCGCGGTTTTCTTGGCCTCTCCTCTTTTTATCAGAGATTTATTCGCCATTATGCCACAATTGCAGCACCATTAATCGATAGGCTGAAAAAAGAGGCTCTCTTATGGGATGATTTGGCTGATCGTAGTTAACTGAAAGACTTGCTCACTTCAGCCCCTATCCTCGTATGCCCCGGCTTTTCAAAGGATTTGACCATCCAGTGTGATGCTAGTGGATGGGGTATTGGTGTAGTCTTGCTGCAAGAACATGGTGTAATAGCATTTGAGAGAGCCAAAAATTGGACGATAAAGAGAGAGAGAGAGTTGCATGTCTATGATCAAGAGATGTTGTCTGTCATTCATGCTATTAAAAAGTGGCACCACTACTTGTATGGCAGTAAATTTAAGGTGAAAAGTGACCACCGTGTGCTCAAATACTTCTTGACTCAGCCCAACCTCACTCCCAAACAACGTAGATGGGTAGCTACCCTATAAAACTATGGCTTTGAGGTTACCCACACCCGTGGCAAGGACAATGTAGTGGCTAATGCAGTCTCTCGCATGTGGGCATGCAAGGTTTCATCTATCACTGAACTCCACCATGATTGGATTGAAGACCTCCAAGAGGCCTACTTGCTTGATGTTGAATTCAGTCCTCTTTTTCAGAAATTACAGCAAGGTCTTATGGATGACAACTCTCAATATCAGCTCCACAATGGCCTCATTTGGATCCATGGTCGTATTGTGATTCCCCATGCCTCTCCTTTTATCCAAAGGATCCTTGAAGAGATGCATTATTCACCGATTGTTGGCCACTTAGGGGTCTTCAAAACATATGATTGAGTTTCAAAAAGCTTCCATTGGAAAGGCCTATGGCAAGATGTTAAAGACTTCGTGTCTAGATGTGTGCCTTGTCAACAAAATAAAGATAACACTCTTAAACCGGGTGGATTGTTGCAGCCCTTACCTATCCACGAAGGAAAATAGACCCACATTACCATGGATTTCATCACTGTTGGTTTACCTAAAACCAAGAAGGGTTGGGATAGCATCTATGTGGTAGTTGACCGACTCAGTAAAGTAGTCCATTTCATCCCTACAAAATCTCAGTTTACAACATCTCAAGTTGCCACTCAGTTTAAGGAGCATGTATTTAAGTTACATGGCTTACCCCACTTCATAGTACATGATTGAGACACCAAATTTATGAGTCACTTTTGCCAGACAATTTTTAGCTCCATGGGGACCAAATTGGCTCCATCTATAGCCTATCATCCCCAAACGGATGGGCACACCGAGCGAGTCAACAAATGGCTTGAAACTTATTTGCGACATTTTTATCATGATGTGCAGAATTCTTGGGATGTATGGCTGCACTTGGCTGAATTTTCTTACAACAACTCCACTCATTCGAGCATTGGAGTCTCCCCCTTTGAAGCATTGTATGGTTATCAGGTGCCCCTTCCCACTGTGATCTTCAATGAAAAGCTCAACCCCCTTGGAAAAGAAGAGTTGGACCGCATGTAAGCTTTACTTCAACAATGCAAGGCAAACCTCAAAAGGTCTCAAGAGCACATGAAACTCCATGCTGATGCAAAAAGAAGACCCCTTGACTTTCAAGAGGGTGAATTGGTACTCCTCAAGGTCCCCAAGTCCCGTTATGCTACACTAAAGGACGGTTCTTGCAACGAGTTGACACACCGTTACTATGGACCCTACACAATCATTAAGAAGGTTGGGGAATTGGCTTACCATCTCCAACTCCCTCCCACTACTAAGATCCATAATGTCTTCCATGTGAGCCAATTGAAACCTTTCATTGGCACTCCGAAAGATCATGTAGAGGAGCTACCTCCCATAGATGAGGAGGGCCTTATCCAGTATATTCCTGAAGCGGTCATTGGGCAGCATGAAAAGCAACTCCACGCCCATTCCATCCATGAATACATGATCAAATGTCAAGGCCTACCAACAACAAAGGAAGCTTCTTGGTGCCCAGTATCTATCTTGGACTCAAGGAGGCCATATTGGCTGGAACTTAACCACAACACCTGTTTTGGGGCTACAGTCTGCGTCTAGACAGCCAATTGTTTTGCACCAGTTTTGGTCCTGACCTATTTTCAGTCCCATTACCCATACATGGGATGAAAGTACACCTCGAGGGCTCCGCGCCAATACCTCACTTTGCCCTGATCAGAGTTTCCTAGAGGAAGTTATGGTTGTTTTTCTCCAGCCATACTATCTTGGATAGCACACTAGTAACTCCTGGACAGCCCTCTATTTTGCAATAATTTTGGTCATGACCTATTTGCAGCCCCCCCTCATCCACATGGTCTAAAAGTACATTTCGTGGGCTCCCTAATGATATCTCACTTGTCCCATTCGGAGTTTCTTACACAAAGTTATGGCTGATTTCCTACAGCACACCCTTATGGGACAAGACATCCCTTATTTTTTAGAACAAAAACTTTATGAGACGTGATGGTTTGAAATGAGCGGGGATCATGAGAACATAGCATGGGAACATACAAGTCACACTGACAGTATATAAGGTGTAAGAGGGTATTTTGAGGCATCACAGAATTATCAAGAATCTCTCTGTTCACCTTCACAAGCTTTCATGGCTTCTTCTTCTTCTTCTTCTTCCTCCCTTTCCTCTATTTCTCTCTCCTCTTCTTCTTCTCCTGCAGTCCTTCTCTCTCTTCTCTCCCTTAGTTAGGACAGTTAGGTCTCTTTCATTATATCACTGCTCGCTCCACATTGAGCTAATAACAATTGAGGACAATTGCTATCCCACCCTGGGGGTATGATGCCAGAAGGGATATTCCATGGTGGATTCTATGAGACCACAGTGGATTCCGTGAGTTTTTATTCCATGGTGGATTCAATGAGGTTTTATGGTGGATTCTATAAAATTATATTTATTTACCGAGGCTCGTACACAAGGTGGATTCCTTGTGCGAAAAGTTGATGGGGACGCCTGTCCTTTTCGAGTGTCACATTAATTTAATGTACAAGTGGGTGATTCCATAGTAGGTGATTCCACAAAATACATATTTAAATTAATGGACGTTTATGATTTTAGAGTGCGCACTCGTATTAAATTAAGATTAGGATAGAGTTCCAACCTATTTATTTATTTTGCAGCTGAAGACTATTAGGTATTCCCTTTTGTCAGTTTAATTTTATTATTTTCTAACAATTATGAATGCTTCAATTGATGTGTAGAGCAGGCGGCATTGGCATTGGGAAGCATTGGGCAATAGTGCGTATTCAAGTTACTTAGAAGAAATTATCATTTTTTATGGGTGTGCGTCTGATCATTAAAGGTGTGGCGCTAATATTTATTTATGTGCGCTTATTTATTGAAGTGCTTGATATATATCTATTATTTTGTATGAGCATGGGGGCACTGTTTAAATATTCATTATTGGACATTGTATTTGGGCACTACCTGACTCACCCAACTGCTTTATTCTTTACTTGGACAAAAGCAAACACAAAAGCTAAAGTATACTAATTGTAAAATTGGGCTATTTTTTAGCTTTGAAATGAATAAATTTATAAATGCATGCTTTGTGGAGTGCTCACACAAGGCATGGGGGGAGATTGTACCCAATTGGCCTTTTTGCTTCATGTCGTGTAAGTCTGTTCTCTTGATTTTTGAGCTTAAAGTAGAGTTCTTTGTTCTTGGGGACCTTTCGGCACTCACTACATACACATACAACATCCGATTTGCACACCAGTCTCATGGCTTTTCTTTTCTTATTAGTTTGTTTAGTGTATGATTGTTGGGATTTCACAATTATATCTTTGACTTGAGCAAAAATAGTAGCATGCGTATTGGCAATATCATCAACAGCTTTAACTTTGGTCAACAATGATATAACACGTGTAAGCAATCTATGTCCATAAATGATTTCAAAATGTGCTTTCTAAGTAGTTGTGTGTGGTGTATCATTGTATGGAAATTAAAGTAGATGCAAGTGTGTGTCCCATATTTGTGGTTTTGAAATTGTGTATGCATGCAAAAGATCTAGAATTGTATTGTTAGTAGCTTCTGTTTGCCCATTGGTTTTAGGATGGAATGCAGATGAGAAATCAATCTTAGTACCCAAGTTAGCAAACAAAGTAGTCCAAAAATTATTACAGAATCTAGAATCACGATCAGAAATAATAACTTTTAGCAAACCATGGTTAGTGAAAACAGTCTTCAAAAACAATTGTGTAGCTTGAGATGCAGTTCATATTTTCTTGCATGGTAGAAAATATATTCTTGTTTTCTAAATCGATCTACTATAGTACAAATCATATCATGGTTAGCTTGTGTGTTAGGCAAACTAGTTATAAAATCCATTGAAATATATTCCCATGGACGTTCAGGAATTAGTAAAGGCATTAACGAACCATATTGCTTACCATGGTGTCGCTTGACTCTTTGACAAATTAAATACTCAAAAAAATTTTTAGAAACATTAGATTCCATTTGTGACCAGTAAAAATCTTCAATCAATATTTTTAAAGTGAAAATAATACCTCTATGGCCTTGATATGGAGGACAATGAATTTCGTGCAACATAAATGATCTCAATTGAACACTTACACACAATCTTTTCTCATAAAACATAAATCCATTAGAATAAGACAAATAATCAATTGGAATCCAATTATTAGCAACCAATTTGTTCCAATCAGCTTGAAAATTGGGGTTATGGTCATAGGTATCCTTCATAGGAGTAAGGGAACCAAAAGATAGAATGGAAATATTATGGATACTTGGTCTTCTACTCAATGCATCGATAACAACATTCTCTCTCTCGGGTTGATATTGGATAAGTGGATGGAAACTTTGAATGAAAGCAACCCATTTAATATGACTATCAAAAATTTGTGGTTGACTAAGGAGATGTTTGATACTTTGTTGGTCAGTTTTGATCATAAATTTGGATCCCATTAGATAATATTTCCATTGAAGTAAGGCTTGAACTACAACTAACAATTCTCTATCATAGGTGGAATACTTTAGTTCAAAGGGTTTAAGTTTGCATCTAGAAATAGGCTATGGGATGTGAATCTTGCATGAGGATAGCTCCTATTCCTAATCCAATAGCATCAGTTGACTACTTGAAAGAATGGTCGATTGAAATCAGGTAATTGCAAAATAGTTGCATGTGTTAAAGCATGTTTTAACAAATCAAAATACTTTTGTTGGTTGTTAGACCAATGATACATAACCCCTTTCTTTAACAATTTCGTCAAAGGCAATGCAAGTAATGAAAAATTTCACAAATTTTCTATAAAAGTTGGCAAGACATAAGAAAAGAACGTAATTCGTGCACATTTTTAGGGATTGGCCAATTCAAAATTTGCCTCTATCTTTTTACGATTAACATGAATACCATCAAAAGAAACAATGTGACCTAAGTATTCAATTTGGGTTTGGAAAAATTCACTCTTATCAATGTTAGTATATAATTGATTCTCTTTCAACAATTTGAAAACCAAATATAGATGTTCATAATGCTCATTCTCATTCTTACTGAAAACCAATATATCATCAAAGAAAACAATCACACAATTCTGATACTTCAAAAATATACGATTCATTATACGATTTAATGTAGCTGGTGCATTAGTCAAACAGAAAGGCATAACAAGAAATTCATAATAACCAAATTGAGTTCTAAATGCAGTCTTGAAATGTCAGGTGTATCCAATCATACTTGATGATATCCAGATTTGAGATCTATCTTGCTAAAAATAGTGGCTCCTTGTAGTTCATCCATAAGGTCATCTACCCTAGGGATCGGGTATCTATTCTTAACAATGATTTTGTTTAGGTCACGATAGTCAATGCACATTCTATAGGTATTATTTTTCTTCTTGACTAATAGGACAGGTGCACCAAAAGGAGAACTACTGAGCCTATTGAGTCCTCGATTCAACAGTTCTTCAACTTGTGCTTCGATTTCTTTTTGTTCAATTTGATTGTGTATATCAGGTGTTTTACATGGTGGTTGAGAACTTGGGATTAAGTCTATTTTATGATCTTCAAGACGTGCAGGTGGTAAACTAGGGGGTGAATTAGTAGCAAAACAATCTTTAAGTTGTGAAAGAAATTGTGCATGCCTAGGATGCATCTGATTTTTCTTAGTTTCAATTTCATTCACCCATACTAAGTATGATTTACTACATTTTCTCAATGCATGTTTAGCCTATGTGTGACTAAGTAGGGGAAAATTATCAAAGGTGTGTGTTCCATGTAATGTGATTTATTTTCCATTAAGATGAATGTTCATGTAATGTGTGGAATAATCTATATTCGGATTATATTTGTGATGCCAAGGCATTCCTAAAATAATATCACTAGCTTGCAAAGGCACAACCAAGAAATTTATGCACTCAACATAATCACCAATTTTAATATCTAAATCATCAACTTCCTAAGTACCATTGTATCTAGTGCCTAAGAATGCAACTTTTATGCTATAATGAGTTGGAACAGTAGGTAAATTCAATTCTTTTACAAACTTTGTAGAAATAAAATCATGTGTGCTTCCGTCATCATGAAAAACAATCTTTTCTTGACCATACACAAGACATTTCATCATTAATAATGAATGAGGATTTGGCATACCTAGTAAAGTATCTGAAGCATCACCAATATCATCATCTTCTTCAGTTAAGTTTGGCATATCTTCATGGTATTCATCTTTAGTCGCTCTCAAGTAATTGATTTGAATATCTTGCTTCTTGGATTGACAATTCATTGCTAAGTGTTGAAGTTGTTGGTACTTGTAGCAAACTATAGGCTTTGCTTTGAAAACATTATTGGTAATGGCTGGAAATTTGGGCATGTTGAGATTTGGCTGGAGAGAAGGCTTAGGATTTGAATCTGTGTTTGATGGTAAATCAAGAGGTTGAGTCCAGGGTTTATGGAAAGAAAAAGAAACAAATTGATTTTGATTTAATCTCCAGAAGTTAGAATTGAATTGCTTTGTACCAACGTTACCATTAGTCGAGAATTATTGTGGTCACTTTTCCCATCCACAAATTTTATCTTCAGCATCATGCCCTAAAGAAATCGCATCCTCCAAAGTCTTTGGCTTTAACTTATTCACTTCCACATAGAGCTAACCAAGAAAACGGGACATATACTTGCGCTTGTGGAACGCCTCAGGAACATCTTCAAGCATTTGAAGTTGAAGTAAGGCACTCCAGAAACACTCAGTGTATTGCAGAATGGATTCACCATCTCTTTGCTGGAGAAGATCCAACTGTTTGATTGCTTTTTCATGGAATTGAGGTGAAGGAAATTCTGTAAAAATTTCTTTTGAAAGGCCTCCCAAGTAGAGAGACAATCAACACTCTTGCGGACAATAGTCCACCATAATGATGCTCTATCTACTAGATGGTTAGTGACGCATTTAAGTTTATCTTTTTCAGCATATTGCTCTTCATGAAAATAGTCATCAAACTGACTGATGAAAGTGAGAATAATTTTGCCATCACATTTTCCTTGGCTTCTTTCCTGAGAGACTATGCATCGAGTGTCGCGTCAATCGTATGTCAAATAATATCTTTAGGTTGCACTCCGTCTTAATCAACAGTGGATCATTGAAGTGTCGCTAGTTGTGCTTGCAAATTTTGATGTGCTCTTCGCTCTTCTTGAAGTTGCATCATGATCAGGTCCAATTTTTGCTCCATAGTTGGCTCTGGCAAATCACCTTCGCCCATAAAATCTTCCATGTTTTGATCTGACATCCTGCAAAAATCTCAAACAACCTCACACACTAGAAATCTTGTTAAAAGGATGACCGTAGCTAAAATTTGGGTTTACAAGGATTGCTTTTTTTTAAATGGCTTTTGCTTTTACTATCTTGCTTCTTTCGCAGGTATGGCAATTGATGACGGCCTTCTTCTAAGCAAAAAATAGACTACGCGTGATAGCCTGCTTACTAAAAATCAACTCTGCCAAATTGCATGCATGAACAAAGGCTTGATGGAGTTTCCAAATGGGTTCGGGATTTATTCGATGCGAACTCCCACTATGAAAGAGATTAAAGGTTGAGTCTTTAGCCTTAATAAGGCTTTAAAATTTAAGCTTTATATAAAAATATTTAACCAAATCGTTCGATCAGCGATAGGACAACAACATGTTGTGGATGATGTCGACGCTAATCAAATCGTATTGCGGCTAACTGATGATTGAATTTTGGAGCTTAAGCTTTTCTTAAGCTTATTAAGCTTTATAAACTCAAACTTAATGAAATTTTCTTATATGTTCATTTGAGAAGAAAACAACTTGACAAAGGAGCTTGAGAAGTGGTCCTCCGTCTCCTGAGAGTGTTCCTTTGCGATCCGAGGGTGCAGCAAGGGGTTCTTCACCGCTAGGAATACGCTAGTATTGACAATTCTCTACCTGTAGAGCCTGTTCATTCCAGGAACTTCACCTTCGCGCGAGATGGTAAGCAATTGCAAGCCCTTAATCTTAGCTTCGATTTAATACCACTGGTGTACAAATCGGATATTGTATGTACACATAGTGAGTTTCGAAAGGTCCGCAAGAACAAAGAACTTTACAAAAGCTTCATTAAAGCAATAAAAGAGTTTGCACGACATGTGACAAAAATACCAATTGGGTGCAATCTCCCCCCATGCCTTGTGTGAGCACTTCACAAGGCATGTATTTATAGATTAATTAATCTCCAAGCTCAAAAATTGCCCAATTTACAATTAACATGATTTTGGCTTTTGTTTTTACTTTTGCCCAAATAAAGAATAAAGCATTTGGGCATCCAAAAAGTCAGGCTATGCCCAAATACAATGTCCAATAATGAAATATTTAAATCGAGCGCCTATGCACATACAGAAATAATAAATGTTTGTCAAATGTTTTAATAAATAAGCACATCTAAATAAATATTGATGCCACGCCTTTAGTGATAAGACATGTGTCCATGAAAAATAATAGTTCTTCTAGGTAATTAGAATACATGCCATCGCCCGATGCTTCCCAACACCATTGCTTCCTGCTCTACACATCAATTGAATCATTCACAATTGTTAGAAAATAATAAAATAAAACCCACAAAAGTGAATACCTAGCAATCTTCAGCTACAAAATAATTAAATAGGTTAGAACTTTGTCATAACCTTAATTTAATATGAGTGCACTCTAAACTCATAAACATCCATTAATTTAAATATGTATTTTGCAGAATCACTCGCTGTGGAATCACACATGCACATTAAATTAATCTGATGTCCACAAAGGACAGGTGTCCCCATCAACTTCTCACACAAGGAATCCACCTTGTGTACGAGCCCCTGTAAATACATATAATTTTACAGAATCCACCCAAAAACCTCATAGAATCCACCGTTGAATATACCTCTAGTTTTACGAAATCCACCGAAAAACCTCACAGAATCCACTATATGGAATATGCTTCTCAGCATCACGCCAACACTTCTATTCTCACCAAGAATGGTGTACTATTCAAAAGATCAAAAATCAATCTTTCTCTCTCCTATTTGTCTCTCCTCTTTGTTCCTTGTTCATATGGTTGTTTATGAGAGAGAGAGAGAGAGAGAGAGAGAGAGAGAGAGAGAGAGAGAGAGGAATGATTTGATGAATTAGTGATGGATGGTGGTTCAAAAGTGTAATGCGAAGTAGATCGAGTGATTTGGATATGTCACTGGTGGCTAGAAAATTGCATCAATGGCTCCATTTCCTCGAAATACGAGACATATGTATGCAATTTTTGAGTAAATGAACTTTATTTAATTTTTATGATGAATCATTAATGCATATGATGGATAAATGGTTTTAAATTATTTAAACATGTTTTTTTATGTCTGCAATTCCAAAAACTCATCCATTTTCTTTTTTGTATATAAAATAAATAAATTTGTAAAATTTGAAATACAAGATTTAATAAAAATGGTATTGTTCTTGGGTTTTGGGACTCAAATAATGTTCTCATGGCATGAAATTGAGTATGTTGATGGATCATACTTCACATAAGTCATATGATTTAGAAAACTTAGAAAAATCAATAAATTATGTTGAAATAAATGGAAAATAGTCAAACAAAGGAGAAAAATTACAGAAGAATAGTTGTTTACATTAAACATTAGAAAAACAATAGTTTTTGAGCATTAAAAATTAGGAGAATATTTACAAAGGTATAATGGAGGTAAATAATGAGGGTTTTCCTTAGTTTTCCTTTATTTATGTGTTATAGTGTATTTTAGAGCTCATTTCTATGAAAATTTATCACAAAATCCCCCTATATTTATGCAATCAATCTAAATGTAAATGGTAGGGGGTGTGGGACTGGAATGGAAAGTTATTTGATTAAGTTACTGATTTCTTTGCATAACTTACCATATAGGGCATGGTTCATATAAGTTTTAAGAGGTTCAATAGGATGGGTTGGCCCGATGTCACACCATGGAATATGTACAAGAGTTCATGAAAGTTGCTCGTCACATGAGATGCTATGCGACATGGAAGCCAAATCAAGATCAATTTAAGACAACAAATTTGATGTCAAAGGTCTAATATATTACAATTCTATTCCAAGTACAAATCCAAAGCTCGATCAAATCAAAGCATGAACATAAACTTTGCATCCCTAAACCCATACTTCAACAATGCATTTTTAAAAACATGAGAATCACACAAGGATACATGCTTTTTTCTCATGGTCAATACATGATATCCTAAAGGGTACATAGCAGAGTAAGAAGGGCACTCAACTCAAGGAAATTCCACACAAACATGAAGGGAAGCCTTGGAATAAGCAAGAAGGATTCTCTTAGGATATTCAAGGCAAATCCCACTAATAAGCATATGGTCAAGAAGCATACATTTAACTATCTTCTTTTATATTATTAGGGATAAAGTAGCTTAAGTGAGAAGACAAGATCTTGGTGGAAACACAATTTCTTCTTTACAACTCCATGAGATATTTGCTATTGATACATCATGTGCCATAGTTTCAAGCGTTGGCTAGCTTTTGCTTCAGCCTATGGGGAAAGTAGCATCAATGTACTACTAATCACTTAAGGTGCTCATCACTCAGCATATGAACATGCACCTACTGCATATGCGTTACAGCATACTATCACCTTCATGTCTCGCTTCATGAAGACATATGATACTACTCACAAGTCTTCTTCCACCAACTTTGTTGTTGGTCTACCTACGCATCATTCTCTTGCTTTTAGCTTCTATTTGATTGACCACAACGATACCTCATTTCTAGCCCCATCAAAGGCTCTTCTTTCTCAACCTTAGCCTTATCACACCAATTGTTTCCACCACACAACAATTGCAATTTATGCACATTCGATGTGTGTTTCTTCTTGCAGTTTCCTTGATCATAACAAGCTTGTTGCTAAGCATGTTGTCCTCTGGACAAACCTCTCTAGAAAAATGATCACACCTTACAATTCAAAACGGGAGTCTCTTTTCCTGACTTCATCTCATGCAGGAGATGCTATATCACTACCCTTTTAATAGTAGTAGAGTGATGATGATTTCACAAATATTGTTGCAAATCTTCACCCGTCATCACTTGTAGCTGTGGCTACTGTATGTCACCTGTCTCTCAGTTGAGTTCTCCTTCCAACATTGTTGAGAAATCAAATGATGTATGTCCATAGAGGCTAAATGTGTGCCCAAAAGAGGCTTTCCCATAAGTGGCTTTGTATGGAAGATATGAGAAAATATGTATGCTCTAGAAGCTCTATGAGAGATGCCCAGAATCCCATAAGCAAAGTGAGGAGAGTGGAGAAGCTGGAAAGCTATAAAGGCATGTACTTGGTTCATTTTTCAATGCAATGCTATTTTACTTTGTAGAGTCTGTATTCCTATCCACTCAAGATTGTGTTTATGAGTCCAAGCTAATCTATCTTGGAGCCTAATTCACTTGAGTGAAAGTCTGCGTTTAGTCATCACTCTTCATGTCTCTTTCTTATGAGTTCAAGCCTCCATAGCTAAACTGTGTTCAAGATCCATGTTTCTCAACATGGTATCAGAGCCATGGTGAGCTTAATTTATCTCCTCCCTGCTCTTCCAACTTCTCATAGCTTAGCTCCCAAGTGTATGAGTTCATCTCCTACTTCTTTCTCACACATCTCTTCTTGGCCACCATAGCCAACTTGCACCCACTTACCTTGGAGCCCCTAGATCTCTCAATATAGGCAACATCTCACTGGGATATCTTTTGCAAACTTCTTTCCCTACTCTTGGAGCTTCTCTCTGGCACCTCAATTGCTGACATTGGTGTGCTATATCTCCAACATTATGGAAACTTGTCGAATCTGTTGACAAGTTGTCGTACAGCTAAGTGACCTACACATGCTACAATCAGACTCAAAACCATAGGATTTTTTAATCTTGGTATATGAGCCTTCTCTCCATCAAATCTTTTGTCAATTGATTGCATATACGTGTTGCTACAAACAAAACAACTATCGGGTATAGAAACCCTAATACAAGGCAGACATAGCTTCTGTAGTTCAAGCTAATCTTACACTTCAGTCTCTCACTTCCTCCAACTAATTCAAGTTGCTACCACTCTGATCTGAGTTCTAGCTTAGCCCACAACTCTCTAAATCAGTAAAGGGAAGGAGATCATTGAGCAACATCTAGCTCAACAAGGAGATTGAACATCAATAGTATCTCTTGATACTCAATTAGTGTCTCTTAGCACTTGTGTATCTAGCTCACTCATGAACAAGCTATTCACTAATTTTACCTCAGCTGCTCAAAAACTCATTCTCAGCACTTGTAATGCTTTAAAGCCCTATTGATCAAATCCATTTGTAAGTCTCAATTTCTTTATAAAAGGATAGACATTGCCCAATGTTTCTCATGGTAAGATCTTCCCATGCCTTTAAAAGGAAGATGTTTTATGCACAAATGTCAAGAAAATACAATGCTAATGTAATGCCAAGCCATTTTAATGAACATTATCATATAGCCACCACTGATCCAAAGCTCCAAACTCTATGTATCCAAGTCCAATGTCATAATGTGCTCTCAAGCAATGCATTCCAGCAAGTCCCAAAGTTATCCAAAGAGAAATATATCTATCTTGCAAGCTACATGGAATCCCCAAATCTATGTATCCCAAAGTTTATGTCATGTCAAGCTACATCAATGAACTCACTCAGAAAGAACATCAAAAGGACCTCACAAAGAAGACTACAACAGAAGATAATGAAGAACAAGTCAAAGATAAAGAGCATGAAGACCAAGAAGGATCCAAGAAGATCAAAGACACCCAGAAGATCGAGAAAAGCAAAGGATGCTAAAGAAGCACGAAGAAGATAAAGAAATTTCCGCTGCTGACAACAAAGATTTTTTTCACATAATGGAACTTTATTTCCCATTGTGGATCTTCCCATAGTGGATCTTGTTTCCCATATTGGATGTTGTAAAAAACCTACAAAAAATGTAAAGTTTCAAGCCTTAACTTGACTAGGTTTGAGAGCGGAATTTTGGTACCGGGAATTGCTTAAAAATAGCTAAAAATTATGAATATCAAGGGAAAAATATTCATTGTTAAAGGCGGCGGCTCGATCTAGGACGATTTTAAGCACCAAAGTGCTTTAAAGGTGCCCGAGCTACACTTGTTGATTTTTCATAATTTTTTAGACAGTTGTGCGGGTTGACATGAGCTACTGGCCAATGCGTGATGCCAAGCTGGACGCCGAGGATTTTTCAGAGCTCAATTCCGAGTCCGGACGGGGAAATGGCCAAGGAAGCGGTCAAGATTTGAAGAGGTGGACTTTTGTTGGCCAAAATGGGCATGACCTTTGGGAGGTTGGGGGCCCAAATTTTATGAGGCATGAAAAGAAGAGGAAAAACGATTTTTTCATGGCGTGAAGGAGCGTGGGCTGCAAGCAGCGCAATTTTCGCTCCATCCTCTTGATGGTGATTTCCAGGTTGCAAACAATCTATCCAACTGACAATGGGGTTGATCTTCTCCTTCCCTGCGGACTCTATCGCTTGTCTTTGCTCCTCCATTGGCAGGCTGTAGAAGGAGAGAGAAAATCAGTCTTTCTCTCTCCTCCCTCTCTCTCTTCTAAGGGGGAATTCATGTGGGAAGAAGAAGGAAGAAGAAAGAATGGTGGAGACTTGTCCGGCATGGATCGGATTGCTTCCCGGGCTGGAAATGGTGATTTGTGATCGTGCTGAGCATGAAGTGCTGCTGATTTTCAGATTTGCAGCCATGGATATGAAACCCGAAACACGCAAATAAGCGGTAATTCAATTTTTTCAAAGGAAATTTGAGATTTCATGGCTTTTGATTGATAAAATATTGTTCATGTGGGCTAAAAATTGTTTATGTTGCTGTTTTCCATGAGTACTTGTTGATCATAATCAGAAAATCAGAAAAATATGCATCTTGTGTCTCAAAATAATACACTAAAACACGTAAAATATGAAAAATCAAGGGAAAATGATGTTTTCGGCATAAAAATGGGAAAATGAATAGGAACACCAACTAAATTTTCATTTTTTCTGCAAGAAAGAATTAAGGACCACAGCCCATAACCTATTTTGAATTTTTAGTAATTAAATAATGCAGAAAATAAGGGAAAATACAAGGAAAATAGAGGAAAATCACTAAAAATAGGGGAAAAATGCATTTTGGGTGCGGAAAATTAATGAAAATTAAGAACAATTTTTGTGAATGTTTGTGGGGACTGAAGCATGAGGATTTGCCTCGGTTCAACCCCACCTTCTTGTTCTAGTGTGTTTTTTCCGCTTTTTACACATAAAATGATGGCAAAATGCCCTATAAATCCATACCACAATGCAACATTTGATCGATGGGAGGGTAGAGTGGTTAAAGTGTGTCTAAATGTGGAGTCAAATGATGAAAATATTGCTGTTTTTGTTTGTATGCCATATAGGTCAGTGAATAATTATAAAATAAGAGCCTAGTAGCACGAGGGTTTCCTTGGTGCTAGGTTCGTGCAACGCCGCATAAGAACGATAGTTGAAAATCATTGAAAGGATGTTTTCCATATGTACACAATATTGATTTTATAATTGTTTGAGCACTTGGCATCCACACTATGGATAACTCATGGAAATATTTAAAGGTATCGGAAATCCTGGATGCACAGCAATTGCTTTCATTAGGACCTTGACCCACGTTGAGTGAGAAATAGGACACCCTAATCCATAGGCTAGTCATGGGGTCTAAGGGAAAGAGAAATAAGGACAATGGTACATTCCTATATACGATTAAATGGTACCTCGAGTGGATTTTGTGCGACATGTTTATATGTTGAGCGATGCATCGAGGGGCCAATCCCCAAGGTGTAGGAGAGTCGCAAAGGGGTGGTGGCATTCAGCCGTTGGAGGACCCCTTATGTCTGTGCTTCGTGCCATTAGGCAATGTGTAAGGGACTCCCTCTGAGGAGTAGTGGGTGAGAGAAGAGTGGACTACAAACGACGTAATACAAACGCAAGACATTTAGGAAGGCAATGTATGTGTCATCAGTGCTCCTAGCCGCGAGGCCGTGGGATTGTTGAGCGCGTGAGATAGAGGTCCGGCTAGTGCACGAGCCAGTGACGGCCCGTTCTAGGTTCCATCAAGGTTTCCAAAGAGCTAGTCTCTTAGGCCATGTCAACATGCAAGGGGGGACAAAAGCCAGCAAGGGTAGAGACTCATCATTTGAGGGGGGTGTTGAGAAATAAAATGATGTATGACCATAGAGGTTGAATGTGTGCCCAAAAGAGGTTTTCCCATAAGTGGCTTTGTATGGAAGATATGAGAAAAGATGCATGCTCTAAAAGCTCTATGAGAGATGCCTAGAATCCCATGAGCAAAGTGAGAAGAGTGGAGAAGCTAGAAAGTTATAAAGGCATGTACTTGGCTCACTTTTCAATGCAATGCTATTGTACTTTGTACTTAAAGTGTGTGTTCCTATCCACTCAAGATTGTGTTTATGAGTCCAAGCTAATCTATCTCAAAACCTAATTCATTTGAGTGAAAGTCTATGTCTAATCTTCATGTCTCTTACTTATGAGTTCAAGCCTCCATAGCTAAAGTGTGTTCAAGATCCATGTTTCTTAACAAACATATCAAAGCATTATTCCTTCCCTCAAATTCTTGAAGCCTTACGTGCTTTTTTTGCCCCTAGCTCTCCACCTTTGCACGAAAATACTATCCTCTCCCAAAAAGCATGTCATGTTGCCCCCCGCAAAATTAGCCTTATCATAAGGCTACCTTTAACTCCCCCACTATCCATCATCACTTCCTTTTTCCCATCTAATAATAGCCTCCTCTTTTTGTTAAGCTTTGCATTCATGCACTAAAAGCACACCTATGTAAAGCTTGAGTTAGGTGTTAAGACCATGTCTCCTCCATATATTCCACAAGGCAAGACAAGAAGCTTTGCTTTCTCCTCCACTTTCTCAATTGCACAAAAGTTTAAGGTCAATGAATACCCTTTCCTAAGGGTCCCAAGCATGTTGATATTCAAGACCACAAAGTAGGAAAGATCATAAATGAAGACATGGCTTCCCAAATGCTAATATATACTTCATGATGCTTAGATTTATTACCTCCCTCTCTACTAATGATACTGTCACATTGTCCACATCATCTTGAAGTTATCCCAACATAGGCTACATCCAGATCTTTCACATGGAGGACTTCTACACGACATCCACCCCCTCCCAATCAATGTTAACTTTTGTTTCAAAATTTTTGCTTCATCTCCTCCAAATCATCACAGATCACAACTTTTTCATAGCCATCATTAGATTTTCTAACATTCTCTCTTGACTTGACATTAAACTACATACACTAAAAACCCTTGTTATCATTTTAGAAGTTTCTAGATACATAAATAATGTAGATATAGAAGCAAGCATTCATATGAGCTACCACACACACAAACATACACATGGGTTATTTGGGATGCAGTACTACTCAATGAATACAAAAAATTTAGGATGGAACCAAGCAATCAATTTTTCAAACTAACAGTTCAAACTGAACAACAAACCAAAAGACACATACAACGAAAAACAAATTCCTAATGGCACTGACTAATGAGTTCAAATTCCTAGCAAAAAACTCCGCCCTTAAGTTTGCACTGGTGGACGTGCAACATCATGACATCCACCCCCTCTTAAGTTGCACATCCTCCGGATGGGCCATGGCTACCCATCCTCATCACCACCAAGCTTGACGGTCAATGCAATCTCCTCATCTTCTGCAATATACACATCCTCATCTACATCATCTCTTGCCTCAAGTCCATCATAAAACTCATCATGCAACTCCTCAACTGCATAGGCTACATCATCTCTCCTCTTGAACAGTTTGATTCTCTTTCTTGCAATCGGTATTTGCAAGGCCATATCATCAAGCTCTGCTAAGAAATACATAGCATTATCATGGACATGCTAGACCAAATAAGGCCTAAACCATCATCTCAAAACCTTGCAATAGTACTTGGGTAAGTTACTCAGGAATATATGTGTGTATCACGTGGGTTTAAAATAATGTATTTTTTAAATACCATTTTTATACATTTTTTACATATAAAAGGGTGTAATATAAAGGGATTATTTACAGATTGAATAGAAAAGGTTATGTTTTATTCATGAAAAATTCATAGATAATGATATTTATAAATAGGCCTTGAACACACACGTGATGTAGGGAATACACATACAGTAACTTCCTCGAGCAATAGTGTTGTGCTAGTTGTCTAGACTACTGTCATAGACCAACACCCAATCTCCCTCCTCAATCTCTCTAGGTCTCAATGTATGTCTGCTATCAAATTTTTCTTTGCTGCAAATTCTAGCCTCTTTGAGCTTCTGATCATCTCTCTCAATATCCCCAGATCTCCTCTCTAACTGACGAACACAAAGAGCCAAAAGATCCTCTCTTGTCATCTCATCCTACTGCCACAATAAAGCACTCCAAGTGAGTGTGCAAGTCTCTATAGGCATGACTGGTTTCTGTCCATACATCAACTCAGTTAGCATATAACATGTTGTCACAATGTGGGTATTGTGATCAGCCCATAAGGTGTAAGGCAACAATCTAGGCCACTCCCTCCATCCACCACATGCTTTGGCCAAGGCTTTCACAATCGGCGAATGGCCTCTCTCACTCTTCATGTTGCCTTCTAGATTCTATGCTAAAGTCAAAGAAAGTTTAATGCCAAGGCGAGAGAAAATCTCCCTATCCTCATCAGCATCTAACTCACCTCTATCTACTATAATTTTTCCAATGTAACCATACTTGCAAATAACATCATCCAACATAAACTTATAGACTAATGAAGTAGTGTTCGTCCTCAATGCTCTTCCTTCCACCTAATTCGTGAGATCCTCTCATGCCAAAATAATGTTATGCATCTATCACAATCCAACAAGCATAGTAATCTAATAAAGAACCCCCCTTATAGGGAATACATAGCGGGTAATTAGCATGAAGCTCGTCTCCATGCCTCATTGAAGAAAACAACTAACAATTAGTGCATGTTTCAACAAATTGTGAGATATCTTTATATATGCCTCTCCACTAGTAGCACTCTCTAATCTTCTCATAGGTTGTCGAAATAGCTCTATGTCCTATCCAAATACTTTCATCAAACTCTCTCATGATTCACACCTGTGAGGCTCTATCACATAATACTCTCAATGGTTGTCCTCCTCGCTTCTATGGATACTTCTAAAGCATCCCACTCCACAAGAAGAAACCATAAGCTTTCCTCCTGATCTTCTTAAAGTCCGCATTAGTACATCCATCTTGTCTTGTTAACCTCAATTTGAGATGGCCAAAAAATGAAGGAAAAAGCGGAAAAATGATGGAAAAAGAGTAAAGATATAGAAGCGGACCCTAAAGCTAAGCTGAGGCAAAAGTGCAATTTTAAATGAAAGGCGCCTCAAAAAACTCTAAAAACTCTTGTAAAAGAGCGCCAGGCTCCCTCCTGTGCCATTTGTAAAAGAATAGATGGGTATAGGCTTAGGGCATGAAGCAAGAAAAGGGAATTAGAAAAAGGAACCTTGCCACAATGGCCAGTCATGTAAAAAGGGATGGGTGCCCATGGGATTTTGGGGTTTGTATATAAAGTTCAAAAAGTGAATGGAAGCTCATTCTTTGGTGTGTGGCTAACAAGAGTCCTCTCTTCGTCTCTTCTTCTCGTCACCTTGCTTATGTGTGTACTCTTGAGAGAGGTAGTGTGAGAGTGTGAGGGAGTGAGTGAGTGTGTGGGAGTGAGGGATCAAGAGGGTGAAGCTCTTCACCATATCCTCTTCTCTCTTCTTCTCTCTTCTCTTCTCTTCTCTTTTCTCGTGCACGCGGCTATGGTGGATGGAGCTTGGAGATGGAGGACGCTTGAGGATGCTTGAGCTAGCATCTAGGATCGTGGAGCTACCAACGTGTGCGAGAGACAAGGCAACTCATTTTTGCATCAAGGTAAGCTCACTACACCTCGAGAGGATCTCAACAGCACGTTGGCTAGGTGAGAGATAGCCATGAGAGATCGCTTGAAATGCTTGAAATGCTTGAAACAATAAGTGGTCCATGGGTCTTGGCGATTGAGCGTGAGCTCCCACTACATTTTGGTTCCATTGTTGCTAGGACCAACGGATTCAAGCTTGAGCACTTGCGCACCTCATATCGAGCATCGAACTAAGGGATTCATCCCGGAAACGGAGCTTGAGATAGGTAGGAAGTTTGGGTTTTTTTATCTTTGAAAAAAGTAAGTATTTTGGGTTATTTTGTTGGTTTGATGATTGGAAAAGATGGAGAAATCATTTCATTTTTTTGCCTTTGATCTTTGTTGCATTTAGCGTAGGTTAGGATTAGGAAATCAGATCGAAAAAGCGTAGGGTTTACTGTTGTAAAACAAGACAAAACAGGGCACAAATCATGCAAAAATGTGGAAAAAGAGTGCTTGGGATATTTAATCTCGGCAAGTGAGTGATTGGGGACATCAAAACCTTACCTGGGATGGGGTTTAAGAGCCAAGAGGTCAAGGAAGAGCTCATTTCATACCCTGACATTGAGAGAGAGTGAGAGAGAGAGCTCTTGGAGATTCAATTCAATCTTGCCACCAGGGAGTCTTTCACGCATTCCATGTATATCAAGCCCTTCTCCTTATGCCTTGGTACTAATCTGGAAGCTCTTGTGTGATATGATTGCATGTGTCACAAGATTTGATCAAATTAGTGCCTTCGCTATCGTGATTGCGTGCCGTTTCGCCCATCCGAGTGGTTGGTTCCTGGGTCGAGTCCCAAAATCGGCCCTTGGCGCACTTACTCTCGGCTGACTCAACCCACTAGTCAATTAGGCACATCTGAGCATATCACTCAGCCCACTCGCAACTCAGCCCTTGGCCAATCTACCCCATTCGACTTGTTCGAACAAACCAACTCGGCCACTCGACTATATCGAAACTCAGCCCTCGGTCCACATGCCTTGGCCCGTCCGAATAGACCCCCTCAGCCCGTCCAAGTGAATCTCCTCGGCCTGTCTGAATCACCCCGTCCAAGCTTCCCATTCGGCCCTCGACCATGACAATCGGTCTGTTCGAGCGACACACTTGGCCCACAATTTCCATTCAGCCTTCAGCCCCATCCAAATCCATCACTCGGTCCCTACAATTTGGATGAGTTGGGCTAAGTCAGGATTTTCCAAATTATCAGGAAATTAGACCAGACCCAGCTGCATAAACCTTCGTGAGTCCTCTTGACACCTAGAACTCGATTCTAGCACAGGGAATAGGCAAATTCATAGGACGCAGCCACTTTGCAGCTCAAGTAGGCTATTGTGAGACCCAGAGTCCTAGTGACAGCTAGCTGAGCCAAAGACCCTGAACAAACCTAAAACGGGTAAGACAACGCAACAAGAAACCCTAAAACTTGACAAGATGGCCAGAAGTGGGTCAACAAGCCTATCAGGCCTAAAACAAAGCGAGAGTGCGTAAGTCCCTTAGATACTTGTTTCCACACTCACCTTGAATTTCCACACTTGAAGTACACTTAAGGACAACTAAAAGCCTAATTGAGCACAAGTGCACGGGAAAGAACACGCACACATTGAGTAGAGATAAATTGAGGATTGGATGCAATAAGTCAAGGAACTCACTCAGATAAACACCTCAAGGAACCGACCAATAGGAGAAGATCCGAAGACATAGACAAATGACCAAAGGATAGAGTAGGACCAAGCAAGCGGCACTAGAGAAGTGGATTTGACCAACTTGCTCAACCTGATCAATAGCTTAGTGGAGCATGAGAGCGTGATCATGATAGAGGAAAGCTCAAACCACAGGCTAAATGAGGAACTCAGCTTAGGAGTTTTTCCAGAGGCAATTCAGTAGCTAGTGAGTAGCTAGGATGCACATGCTGGATATGAGCACCGCGACAGAACGACAGAGGCCATCATAATAGACTTGGAAGAGGAACGGAAGCTAGCCCACAAGATGCTGCAATGCATAGTGAAATACAACCAAGACTAGCATGCTAGGAGCTTAAGGCAGAATGCACAATTGCGTGAGGTACAGGGGTGCTGAACCTAGTAGGTGGAAATCAGACCGATCACGAGAGAGCCCTCGAAGGAGACTTGACATTGAGTGAGGTTCTCATGAAGCGACTGCTCAACAACACAGCAATATAGAGCAAAGTGCTGTAGCACTAGTGACATCATTACTAGCAAGATTAGGAGCAAACCAAGGCTCTAAGGGCCAGTCTAAAATCCCAATTGTTGCAAAGAAACTTGACAAGTACCAACCCCACAACGATCCATACAGCTTTGTAGAGCAATTCAAGCAAGTCTACGAGGCCAACGACCTCACCAACTTGACTCAATGCTCTCAAGCATTCAGGCTTTGCTTAGGCGACAAGGATAGGACTTGGTACACGAGTATAGATTATGAAGAAAAGAGCGGACTTTAATGGCCTCAAAAACCTCTTCATCAAGAGATTCTCTGAGCTCGGATACTGTGACAATCTACTAGAGAAAGAGGACATCCATGACTATGTCACCCACGTGAGGAGCCTCTTCAAGAGAATCCCCATGGGAAAATGACCTACCGAAAGAGTGGTGTCCACCGTGTTTATCAGTGGAATACAGAGTGAGGAGCTATATAAGGCCTTGGCAAGCCACTCGAGCTTGCAGCAAGACTCGCTAGCTAGGATGTTTGAAGAGGCCATTCGAGTAGATGACCAGCTGAAAGAGCGGAGCTTTAGGAGCTCAAATTCAGAAGAGACCAACTCGTAGAATTCATAGAGACTGTCAACCTCTAGTGAACGATCTGGTCCAATGGCCCAGGACAAAGGGAAAGCCATTGAGACAAACCAAGACTTGGCTGAGGTAAAAATGGAGATAGCCAAACTACATGATATGTTGAGACAACCAACATGCCCACACGTCCAATGCATGTACTATGGTGGAAACCACTTGCCGGCCGAGTGTCAAGACCCTAGTTCACGACCTTGCACTAATTGTAGTAGATTCGGTCACAACGTTGCACATTGCAGATTACCGAGAAGACTTTCGTACTCACAACCATACGGCCAGCCATATCTAGTGAGCAGACCCCAACAATTCTTCGGAAGGGGAGCCCCATTGGCCCTTCTTG